>NC_056747.1:366565480-366857980 GCF_019279795.1 Protopterus annectens | reverse complement strand
TAGTCTATAGTGAATTCTGAGATGTTCAGGAATACAGCTTGTATAAATGACCTTAACAAATATTTCATGTTTTCTTTTTTCTAAAATAAAGAACAAATGTTGAATAAAACAGCAATAGTAGCATTATAACACTATGCTGACTGGTTGTGGTATTGAATTTTTTCTCATTTTATCCTATAAAATCTGCAGGATAGTTGAGACAATTCAGTGCATAGCTGATGATCCAACATCAAAGAGCAGCGTGAGCTAAGGGAAAGCAGCTTGGACTGTGAAAGAGGTTTACCTAATGTAAGCTTTCAAATCTGAATTTTATATACTATTTCAGGCATACATATTAAAATATACATATAGCATACATACATGTGCTCGTGTTTGTGTGTAGATAGGTTTATACACACACACACACACACACACACACACACACACACACACACAGCCATTTGTGCTTTTTATTCATTATGAAAATCACGGGGATCAACAGACCACTTATATAAACTCGTAACTTAAAGAATACACATTTTTTTTACAGAAAGGAACACATTTTTTCATTTAAATGAATTCCAGACTCCCGCAGGCAAGAATTAACATTAAAGAGAAAAAAGCCTGTGCCAATTATGCCTTTATTAACTTTTAATTTATTCCAATATTTTTCCAACATAAAGTTCAGTTAAGAGGTAATTAGTGTGCAAGAATTAACCCCCATCATTCCAGGTTTGGAGTGGCTGTTTTACAGTTCAAATGAAAGAAAAACAAGAAGAATTTCAAATAGAATGGATACAGTAAGCAGAAGGAGATAAGGACGTAGTTTTATATCTTCCCATTTGTCTTTCCTCATTAAATTCATCATACTGCATGTTTTGTTTTACTCTGTTTGGGCTCTGTACTCACAGTTAGTCTATATCTGATTGTAGTCTTCTCTTTAATGTTTCCAACACATTGAATAACCTGATCTTCCCCCTCATATTTCAAGGTCACTGACCGTACTGATTAAACTTATTGGTTGTAATAGGTAGGTAGGCTGTTGGGCAGGGTTTCCAAGATGGCACAGTGCTGTGGTATATAACTTTGCAAGAAAGGATGAAACATGCAGTTATGTAACTGTTTTTGTAACCCATCTCTCGAGGGACGTGTTTCAGCTCTGTGTTCTTTCATCTTTTCTTAGGATCCATGAAGTGTGATGCACCTGTGAATGACAATGGTAAAGAAACCTGCCTGCAAGACACTGCACCCTTCACCTTTGCCCAGCCCATATGACTTCTACAGCTATTTCTGAACCAAGGACATTAGTGACAGAGACAAAGACAAATATTTTACCTCATATTAGGAAGGCAACCCCTTTCTAAATAAAGGAAATAATGCTGTATTATTTAGTATCGTGTCGATATCTCTTTTGGTACAAGGTGGTATTTTAAAGAGCAGCTCAATGTCTTCATGACAAATTAAGTAAGTTATTGTTTGTTTTGTTTGATTTGCAGGAAGGCATGTTGGATATTTCATTATTTAATTTATTTATATGTTGTTAAGTCAGTTGTCTAACTAGATTGCTACCCATTTTCAGTGGATGCTTGCAAAGAAAAGCTCCAGTACAAACAGATGAATATAAAACAAAAGGTACAAATAAAATATGCAAACTAGTTACCATATGCAAATGAAGTTAAGTAAGCATATGCAGTACTAGGATACAAATAAATATCCAAAAACAAGGTAAGGTAATGGAAGGAGGCAAAGGTGCTACTTTTGAAGGAGATAGAAATGGTATTTTTTAGGCAGAAACACAGTAGGATGCATAACACAGCACTCTGAAACAGTTTAAGTATGAAACTATACAAGTGTAACAACGCATAAAACTATACAAGTGTAACAAAGCATAAAATTATGATCCACACAGAAATTCAGTTTCGATGAGCATACACACTTTTTGAATACTGGCCTTATACCATAGTAGGTTAATGCAGGTTTATCTCTCTCTCCATATATATATATATATATATATATATATATATATATATATATATATATATATATATATTTTTTTTTTATTAATTTTATTTTATTTATTTGGACTTTAATAACCAGGAAAGTCATACTGAGCCAATGGTCCATTTTCAGCAGAGGCCTGGGGAGAAAAGCTCCACAACAGATTCAAAAACTTTTAAACCATAGTTGAGTAAATATATACAAAGGGAAAAAACGCCACAATACATTAAATATTTTACAAGTAGTTAGGGAGAAAGGCTCCACAAAAATATTATTAAAACATCTTACAGTAGGTAATAAGTAATTATATACAGGGGAGAAAGTCCCCCACAAAAAACATGAATAGACTGAAATACATTTACAGAAATATTAAGAATACAATATGTACTGCAAGTAACAAGTCACACCGCAGAAGTGATAACCTATGTCAAGCAAACCAATGCATAGTTATCCTGCTGCCAAAATAGACAGAGGAACAGAATGAGATGAGGGGGAGTAAAGAGAAGGAGGGAAAATGAAGGCATGGAGAGAGAGCTGATTATTATTAGAAAGATGAGAATGTTATGAAAGGGCACACGAGAGGAAAATGAATAGTAATAAGTGCTGGCTGAAGAGGTAGAAGAGCATACATTAGTAGTACGGTATCATTAATGCTGGAGCTTCTTTTGATGTTAGACCATTGCTACCTACTATGATACAGATGTGTTAGTGGATTTAGAGTGAGAAAGGCATAGTTATAGTAAGTGGTCATTCATCTGTTTTGAGGGCTGTGCATGTACAGGTGTCGGATATTTTTTTAGATTGGTCATAAAATTAGAAAGGTTGCTAGCATGTTTAAGGGACTATAAGGGATACAATTCCAGGAGTGAGCTACATAGCTGGAATACACAGGTCTCTGCTGACAGGTGTGGTTTGTAGGTAGCTATATGTATATATAAAGATAGATATGGATATGAGTGTTATTGTCAGATTGCAGTACCTAGTGTCCATGTTTATGTATAGTTTACCTTCAACTGCTCAACTGCAGGTAAAAGCCACCTCTGTATTGTCAACACACTTTGGTCAACAATGCAGATGGCTGACAGTTGTGGAATAATGGACAATCCTCAGAGATGGGGATTATGCCCTTTTCCTGGAAATTGTGTGATGTCTGAGTTAGTAAATATAATTAGCAGAGGGGTGTGGGTTGCATGTTCCAAGGAGTAATCTCGGCACATGTGCAGAAGCATGTCAACCTATACATTTAGATATTAGTATGTCGATGTTAACCACATCAACGTTATGTCAATTCGATAAATGCCACTATATATATATATATATATATATATATATATATATATATATATATATATATACACACACACACACACACACACACATATATATATATATATATATATGTGTGTGTGTGTGTGTGTGTGTGTGTGTGTGTGTGTGTGTGTGTCTGTATGTATGTATGTATATATATATATATATATATATATATATATATAGAGAGAGAGAGAGAGAGAGAGAGAGAGAGAGAGAGGAGTTATTGTGAATAACCAAACCATCATAATCTCAAATGCATAACACCAACAAAGTTGGAACATCCACAAAACCAAAAAAATATCAAGAAAGGACAACTATTTCCTCTGCTGATATTAAAATTAACCCCTCCTCCCCGTAAGACTAGCCTTAAATTTGTCAGACTAGTGGCAGTGTTACAGGAAGATTTTAATGATGGTAAGGTGTAGGGTTAGAGCTAGGGTTAGCACCTATTACTAAGGAGGGCGTTATAGCCTTCCCATAACACTGCCACAGCACAAGATAGACTCAGACACACAGACATTACACAAACAGCACTACATCTATCCCCTAACCTAATGCTTATGTAAAATAAACAAACTCTTTCATTCATTACTAACCCTATTCATTACTAACCCTAACTCACACACACACACACATACACTCTCACTTCCCCAACCGCACTTACCTGTATAGACATTCCATACCATCAACATATTTACTATTTGTCCATTCATAATGTCAACATTAAATCACACCCCTGCATTTGTCGAACAAACATTCATTTGGTCAAATGCAAGGAACCCATATATATATATATATATATATATATATATATATATATATATATATATATTCTACTTCTTCTTTCGGCTGCTCCCGTTAGGGGTCACCACAGCGACTCAGCTGTTTCCATTTCTTCATGTCCTCTGCATCTTCCTCTGTCACACCAGCCACCTGCATGTCCTCTCTCACCACATCCATAAAACTTATCTTAGGCCTTCCTCTTTTCCTGTTACCTGGCAGCTTCATCCTTAGCATCTTTTTCCCAATATACTCTGCATCCCTCCTCAGCACATGTCCAAACCAACATAATCTTGCCTCTCTGGCTTTGTCTCCAAACCTTCGAACCTGGGCTGACCCTCTTTCTCCACCCACTCCATCCTGCCTGTACTCTCTTCTTCACCTCTCTTCCACACCCACCATTACTCTAAACTGTTGATCCCAAGTATTTAAACTCATCCACCTTCACCACCGCTACTCTCTGCATCCTCACCATTCCTCTATCCTCCCTCTCATTCACACAGATATATTCTGCTTTAGTCCTGCTGCCCTTCATTCCTCTTCTCTCTAGAGCATATCTCCACCTCTCCAGGGTCTCCTCCACCTGTTCCCTACTCTCACTACAGATCACAATGTAATCTGCAAACATCATAGTCCACGGGGACTCCTGTCTAATCTCATCTGTCAACCTGTCCATCACCATTGCAAATAAGAAAGGGCCCAGAGCTGATCCTTGATGTAATCCGACCTCCACCTTAAACGCATCCATCACTCCCACTGCAGACCTCACCATTTTCACACCACCCTCGTACATATCCTGTACCACTCTTACATACTTCTCTGACATTCCCGACTTCCTCATACAATACTACAACTCCTCTCTAGGCACCCTGTCATATGCTTTCTCTAAGTCAACAAAGACACACTGCAACTCCTTCTGACCTTCTCTGTACTTCTCCATCAACACTCTCAGAGCAAACATTGCATCTGTAGTGCTCTTTCCTGGCATGAAACCATACTGCTGATCACTAATCATCACCTCCCTTCTGAACCTAGTTTCCACTACTCTTTCCCATAACTTCATGCTGTGACTGATCAATTTAATCCTTCTGTAGTTACTACAGCTCTGCACATCACCCTTTTTCTTAAAAATTGGTACCAAAACACTTTTTCCTCCATTCCTCAGGCATCCTCTCACTTTCCAAGATTTCATTAAACAATCTAGTTAAAAACTCCACTGCCATTTCACCTAAACACCTCCATGCTTTCACAGGTATGTCATCTGGACCAACAGCCTTTCCATTCTTCATCCTCTTCATAGCTATCCTTACTTCCTCCTTGCTAAACCACTGCACTTCATGATTCACTATCCGCACATCATCCAACCTTCTCTCCCTCTCATTCTCTTCATTCATCAACCCCTCAGAGTACTCTTTCCATCTGCTCAACACACTCTCCTCGCTTGTGAGTATGTTTCCCTCATTATATTTTATCACCTTTATCTGCTGCACATCTTTACTAGCTCGGTCCCTCTGTCTAGCCAATCGGTACAGGTCCTTTTCTCCCTCCTTAGTGTCCAACCTTTCATACAACTCTTCATACGTCTTATCCTTAGTCTTCGCCACCTCTCTCTTTGCCATGCATCTCATCTCCTTATACTCTTGTCTACTTTCTTCATCTCTCTGACAATCCCACTTCTTCTTTGCCAACCTCTTTCTCTGTATACCCTCCTGTACTTCTTCATTCCACCACCAGGTCTCCTTGTCCTCCTTCCTCTTTCCAGATGTCACAACAAGCACCTTTCTAGCCATCTCTCTTACTAGCTCTGCTGTAGTTACCCAGCTATTCGGTAACTCTTCACTGCCACCCAGTGCCTTTCTTAACTCTTCCCTGAACTCCACATCACAATTACCCTTTTTCAATTTCCACCATTTGATCCTTGGTGCTGCCCTCACACTAATCCTCCTCTTTTTGATCACCAATGTCATCCTACAAACCACCATCCTATGCTGCCTAACTACACTTTCCCCTGCCACCACTATACCGTCTCCAATCTCCTTCAGACTGGCCCCTCTACATAAGTTATAATCCACCTGTGTGCATCTTCCTCCACTCTTGTATGTCACCCTATGCTCCTCCCTCTTGTTAAAATACGTATTCACCACAGCCATGTCCATCCTTTTCACAAAATACACTACCATCTGACCTTCTGCATTCCTTTGCTTAACACCATACCTACCCATCACTTCCTCATCCCCTCTGTTCCCTTCACCAACATGCCCATTGAAATCTGCTCCAATCACCAGTCTCTCACCCTTGGGTACAGTAATCACCACTTCATCCAACTCACTCCAAAATGTTTCTTTCTCATCCATCGCACACCCAACTTGTGGAGCATATGCACTAATAAAATTCATCATTACACCATCAATTTCCAGCTTCATAAACATCACTCTATCTGACACTCTTTTCACCTTCAAAGCACTCTTAGCATACTGTTCCTTCAGGATAACCCCTACGCCATTTCAACTTCAATCCACACCATGCTAAAACAATTTGAACCGACCTCCGATACACCTAGCCTTGCTCCCCTTCCATCTGGTCTCTTGCATACACAATATACCAACCTTCCTTCTGTCCATCATATCAGCTAGCTCTCTCCCTATAACAGTCATACTGCCAACATTCAAAGTTCTGACCCTCACTATCACAGTCCTAGCCTTTACCTGCCTTCAGTCATGCCTTACCCCTCTTCTCCTCCTTCGGTAAACAGTAGCCCAATTTCCGTCAGAACCCTGTTGGCAAACAGTACTGGTGGCGGTCGTTGTTAACCCGGGCCTTGACCAATCTGGTATGTATATCTGTACTGTTGTCCACATATATGATTTGGCAAAATTTTATGCCGAATGCCCTTCCTGATGCAACCCTCCCCATTTATCTGTGCTTGGGACTGGCACAAAGAAATGCACTGGCTTTCACATGGGGTCAGGTGTCACTTCAACAGTGACAATCATCTATAGCTAAGGTTCACACCACTGGGTGGCTAGCCCTGCCATGATTGTTCTTCCACACCACACACTCACACCTATTGCCAATTTCGAATGTTTGATCTACCTACTGCATGTCCTTGGACTGTGGGAGGAAACCACAGCACCCAGAGGAAATCCATGCGAACACAGGGAAGATATACAGACTCCATACAGAGGGCACCCCAGCCAAGAATTGAATCAGAGAACCTCTTGCTGTGAGGCAACAACACTATCTGTTGTCATACTCATATATCTAAAGATATACAAGCCAGTGCATTTCTTTGTGCCGGTCCAAAGCCCGGATAAATGGGGAGGGTTGTGTCAGGAAGGGCATCTGGCATAAAACTTCACCAAATAATTTCATGTGGACACCAGTAAATATTTCCATACCGGATCGGTCAAGGCCCTGGTTAACAATGACTGCCACCAGTACTGTTTGCCAACAGGGTGCTGGTGGAAATTGGGGTACTGTTGGCCGAAGGAGGAGAAGAGGCAGAAGGCATGGCTGAAGGCAGGAAGAGAGGAGAAAGGCTAGGACTGTGGTAGTGAAGGTCTGAACTTTGAATGTTGTCAGTATGACTGGTATAAGGAGAGAGCTAGCTGATATGATGGACAGAAGGAAGGTTGGTATATTGTGTGTGCAAGAGACCAGATAGAAGGGGAGTAAGGCTAGGTGTATCGGAGGTGGGTTCAAAATGTTTTACCATGGTGTGGATGGCAGGAGAAATGGCATAGGAGTTATTCTGAAGGAACAGTATTCTAAGAGTGTTTTGGAGGTGAAAAAAGTGTCGGATAGAGTGATGTTTATGAAGCTGGAAATTGATGGTGTAATGATGAATGTTGTTAGTGCATATGCTCCACAAGTTGGGTGTGCAATGGATGAGAAAGAAAAATTTTGGAGTGAATTGGATGAAGTGGTGATGACTGTACCCAAGGGTGAGAGAGTGGTGATTGGAGCAGATTTCAATGGGCATGTTGGTGAAGGGAACAGAGAGGATGAGGAAGTGATGGGTAGGTATGGTGTTAAACAAAGGAATGCAGAAGGTCAGATGGTAGTGGATTTTGTGAAAAGGATGGATATGGTTGTGGTGAATACGTATTTTAACAAGAGGGAGGAGCATAGGGTGACATACAAGAATGGAGGAATATGCACACAGGTGGATTATATCTTATGTAAGAGGGGCAGTTTGAAAGAGATTGGAGACTATAAAGTGGTGACCAGGGAAAGTGTAGTTAGGCAGCATAGGATGTTGGTTTGTAGGATGACTTTGGTGATCAAGAAGAGGAGGAGGAGTGTGAAGGCAGCACCAAGGATCAAATGGTGGAAATTGAAAAAGGGTAATTGTGAGGAGGAGTTCAGGGATGAGTTAAGACAGGCACTGTGTGCCAGCGTAGAGTTACCAAATAGCTGGGTAACTACAGCAGCGCTAGTAAGGGAGACGGCTAGAAAGGTGCTTGGTATGACATCTGGACAGAGGAAGGACAACAAGGAGACATGGTGGTGGAATGAGGAAGTACAGGAGAGTATACAGAGAAAGAGGTTGGCAAAGAAGACGTGGGATTGCCAGAGAGATGAAGAATGTAGACAGGAGTATAAGGAGATGAGGTGCATGGCAAAGAGAGAGGTGGCGAAGGCTAAGGATAAGGCATATGAAGAGCTGTATGAAAGGTTGGACACTAAGGAGGGAGAAAAGGACCTGTACCGATTGGCTAGACAGAGGGACCGAGCTAGTAAAGATGTGCAGCAGGTAAAGGTGATAAAGGATAATGAGGCAAACGTACTCACAAGCGAGGAGAGTGTGTTGAGCAGATGGAAAGAGTACTTTGAGGGGTTGATGAATGAAGAGAATGAGAGGGAGAGAAGGTTGGATGATGTAGGGATAGTGAATCATGAAGTACAATGGATTAGCAAGGAGGAAGTAAGGATAGCTATGAAGAGGATGAAGAATGGAAAGGCTGTTGGCCCAGATGACATACCTGTGGAAGCATGGAGATGTTTAGGTGAAATGGCAGTGACATTTTTAACCAGATTGTTTAATGAAATCTTGGAAAGTGAGAGGATGCCTGAGGAATGGAGAAAAAGTGTTTTGGTACCAATTTATAAGAATGATGTGCAGAGCTGTAGAAACTATAGAGGGATTAAATTGATCACTCACAGCATGAAGTTATGGGAAAGAGTAGTGGAAGCTAGGTTAAGAAGGGACGTGATGATTAGTGATCAGCAGTAAGGTTTCATGCCTGGAAAGAGCACTACAGATGCGATGTTTGCTCTGAGAGTGTTGATGGAGAAGTACAGAGAATGTCAGAAGGAGTTGCATTGTGTTTTTGTCGACTTAGAGAAAGCATATGACAGGGTGCCTAGAGAGGAGTTGTGGTATTGTATGAGGAAGTCAGGAGTGTTAGAGAAGTATGTAAGAGTGGTACAGGATATGTACGAGGGTAGTGTGACAGCGGTGAAGTCTGCGGTGGGAGTGATGGATGTGTTTAAGGTGGAGGCGGGGTTACATCAAGGATCAGCTCTGAGCCCTTTCTTATTTGCAATGGTGATGGACAGGTTGACAGTCGAGATCAGACAAGAGTCCCCGTGGACTATGATGTTTGCAGATGACATTGTGATCTGTAGTGAGAGTAGGGAACAGGTGGAGGAGACCCTGGAGAGATGGAGATATGCTCTAGACAGAAGAGGAATGAAAGTCAGCAGGACTAAGACAGAATATATGTGTGTGAATGAGAAGGAGGATAGAAGAATGGTGAGGAAGCAAGGAGTAGAGGTGGCAAAGGTGGATGAGTTTAAAAACTTGGGGTCAATAGTTCAGAGTAACGGTGAGTGTGGAAGAGAGGTGAAGAAGAGAGTACAGGCAGGATGGAGTGGGTGGAGAAGAGTATCAGGAGTGATTTGTGGCAGACGAGTACCTGTAAGAGTGAAAGGGAAGGTCTACAAGAGGGTAGTGAGACCAGCTATGTCATATGGGTTGGAGACAATGGCATTGACAAAAAGGCAGGAGTTTGAGCTGGATGTGGCAGAGTTAAAGATGTTAAGATTTGCACTGGGTGTGTCAAGGGTGGACAGGATTAGGAATAAGTATATTAGAGGGTCAGCCCAGGTTGGAAGGTTTGGAGACAAAGCCAGAGACATAAGATTACATTGGTTTGGACATGTGCTGAGGAGGGATGCTGAGTATATTGGGAAAAAGATGCTAAGGATGAAGCTACCGGGCAACAGGAAAAAAGGAAGGCCTAAGATAAGGTTTATGGATGTGGTGAGAGAGGACATGCAGGTGGTTGGTGTGACAGAGCAAGATGCACAGGACAGGAAGAAATGGAAACAGGTGATCCACTGTGGCGACCCCTAACAGGAACAGCCAAAAGATGATGATGATATATATATATATATATATATATATATATATATATATACACACACACACACACACACAGTGGATATAAAAGGTGTACACACCCCTGTTAAAATGCCAGGTTTTTGTGATATAAAAATAATGAGACCACAATAAATAATTTCAAAACTTTTCCACCTTTAATGTGACCTATAACCTGCAGAATTCAATTGAGAAACAAATCTGTTTGAGGAAAAAATATAAAAAATAAAAAACATACAATACGCTCGTTGCATAAGTGTGCACACTGAAACTAATACTTTATTGTGCATGTACACTCTTAAACTAATACTTTGTTGAAGCACCTTTTGATTTATTTACAGCATTCAGTCTTCTTGGGTACACACCTGCCATCAATTAAAGAGACTCTGATTAACCACAAATAAAGTTCAGCTGTCCTAGTAGGATTTTCCTGACATTTACTTAGTTGCCTGCTACAGCAAAAGCCACGGCTTGCAGAAAGCTTACAAAGCATCAAAGGGATCTCATTGTTGAAAGGTATCAGTTAGGAGAATGGTACAGAAAATTTCCACAACATTGGATATACCATGGAATACAGTGAAGACAGTCATCAAAAAGTGGAGAAAATATGGGACAACAGTGACATTGGGAATAACTGGACTTCCCTCCAAAATTGATGAAAACTTTCAAGGAGGCTGCCAAGAGACCTACAGCAACACTGAAGAAGCTGCAGGAATTTCTGGCAAGTACTAGTTGTGTACTACATGTGACAACAATCTCCCGTATTCTCCATATGTCTGGACTATGGGGTAGGATTGCAAGATGGAAGCCTTTTCTTACACATTAAAACATCCAGACTCAGCTAAAATTTGCAAAACAATACATCGTCTCCCAAAAGCATGTGGGAAAATATGTTATGGTCTGATGAGACCAAGGTTGAACTTTCAGGCCACAAATCACCAAAAGGACACCATCCCCACAGTGAAGCATGGTGGTGGCAGTATCATGCTTTGGGTTTGCTTTTCTTCAGCTGGAACTGGAGCTTAAGTCAAGGTGGAGAGAATTATGAACATTTCCAAATACCAGTCACTTTTGGCCCAAAACCTTCAGGCATCTACAAGAAAGTTGAAGATGAAGAGGAATTTCACCTTTCAACATGACATTGACCCCAAGCATACATCCAAATCAACAAAAGAATGGCTTCACCAGAAGAAAATTAAAGTTTTGGAATGGCTCAGCCAGAGCCCAGACCTAAATCCAATAGAAAATCTGTGGGGTGACCTGAAGAGGGCTGTGCACAAGAGATACCCTCGCAATCTGACAGATTTGGAGTGCTTTTGCAAAGAAGAGTGGGCAAATATTGCCAAGTCAAGATGTGCCATGCTAATAGACTCCTACCCAAGAAAACTGAATGCTGTAATTTAATCAAAAGGTGCTTCAAGAAAGTTTTAGTTTAAGGGTGTGCACACAACAAATTATTAATTTAAGGGTGTGCACACTTATGCAACCAGCGTATTGTATGTTTTTTTTATTTTTTATTTTTTCCCCCTAACAGATTTGTTTGTTTTTTAATTGAACTATACAGGTTATAGGTCACATTAAAGGTGAGAAAAGTTTTGAAATGATTTATTGTGGTCTCATTTTTTTATATCACAAAAACCTGGCATTTTAACAGGAGTGTGTAAACTTTTTATATCCACTGTATATAGGTTCAGTGTATTTTGTCATATGTTCAGTACATCGAACATTTAGGAAGGAAGCTTACTTTATCAAACTGCTGGTTCATTACAGAATGCCACCATTTACTTTTGGGAATCACTATATGGAAGAGACTAGGATTTTGCCCTTTTTCCACTGTTTTGTGATTTCAGAGTTGGTAAATATTATTACCAGGGAGTGTGGGGGGATCAGGGGGCTTGCTCCCTGCATATAACATTTTTTTTTGTTTTGTTTTTTGGATTTGAGTGTTTAGCATTTGTGATTCATGTAGAGCGTGGTGATGTAGTGAGTCAGTGATAGTGTGAAATAATTGTATATTACACACACAGACACACATACAGACAGACACACACACACACACACATGTTTGTGAGTGTAGTAAGGGTCGGGGGGGGGGGCTTTGCAGCCCTTGCTCTGCAAAAAATAAAAATAAAAAATAAATATATATATATATATATATATATATATATATATATATATATATATATGAATATATTTTTTTTTTTAATTTAAGAGTGTCTCCTTCAGTTTCATTGGGTGTGTTGTGGAATGAGTTTAACATATCCAGTTTGTTGTTGGCAAGTTAGATATTGACTTCTTGTAGGAGACCTGTAAAAATTACCATTGCCTGCATTATTATGTAAAATGTAATACAAGGGGCTTTTTTTTTACTCTAGCCTTGTGCAGGGGGTAATATGAAAGCACTCAGACTGCTTGTTCCATACTGAAGAAATAAAAGTGCTGAGTACCATGTCTCTGCAGGAGTTGAAATTTCCTGACTGCAACAGTAGCCCTTCTGTAAATCTAAGATTTTTGGAAGGTTCATTGGTTTACAAGATCATAATAAGCTTATGACCAAAGTGCCAGGAAGAAGATTAGCTGGGGCACCCCCTGGTATTAAGATTACATTATTTATCCCTGGTAAGACGATTATTTCTACATATCCAAAGCATGAATTTACAGGTGAATACCGATAAAGAAAATACTTCTTGTATAGCTTTTACTTGGTGCAATTGTTTGAAAGAGAAAAGTAACTGTAAGGAAGGTTATAGGTCCGTAGGTAAATACCAAGCTATCAGTCTGTAGATTATTACAAGCCTAGTCACAACCAAAGGTCAGAATCAAACCCTGTACCTTCTATCAGTTAGGTAAAGACTTTAACCATTATACTAACCCACTCCTGTTGATTAGGTTGCAGCAGTGCATCCTTGGTACGTCAGCTATAGCAAATCTAGTAGATGTTTTATAAAAATGTTCTAACATACTGTAATATATTTGTATCAAACCAGTGAATATCATCCATTCAGAGAATAACTAAGAATAAAAGAGAATTTCTTAGTTTATACGTAGCACTTGGCAGGAGATATTATTTACCGATAACGTAGAATTTTGTTATGTTTGCAATTGTTTTATTAACATAAATGGGCATGCCTTCGTTAAAGGTTGAATGTCAAGCTAGCACCTCGGTGTTCGTCAAAATCTACTGCCAATCATTAGTGGACCGGAGTTCCACTGTGGCAACCCCTAACCGGGAAAAGCTGAAAGACAACAACAACATATCAAGTGATAATGATTTGTCCAATATGACTCTCAGTATTTCATGTATTTTCTCAACACAATGTTTTTTTTCACCACTTTTGGGTCAAATTTCCAAGTTAGAACAGCAGGCAAAGTGACTACACAGTGTAGAAAAGTATGGATTTACTTTTAGAAGCATTTAATAGTAGTTGAGAATCAGTTAGCCAGATTTCTTACTCTGTGAATCCAGTGTATGTTCAGATCTTGCAGAGAACTGTAGTATCTTCATATGTATTGTACTATTAACATGGCACCACTTTGTAACAGAGAATTGCCATGGTTAGCAAAAAACAGGGGTACAGGAATGGAACCTTTTGGAACACTTCTTTGGAATATATATTCTGCGGAGTATTCTGATTTTCATTTTAATGTGTATTTTCTGACTAACAATTAGCTAAAAACCCCATCATATTGTAATGGATTTATAATACAGGTGGTCTTTCTAAGAGACCAGAACTGCTGAACATATCAAAAGCTTTAAAAAAATCAATGAATAATGCAATTGGTTATTTCTGCATTGTCTAGACTATTTATGTACTTTATCTCTGTTAATAGTACAGAATTTACAGAGAAGACAAGCTAAACTAACACTATAAACGAGTATAAAATGAGTTTATGAAATTTCTTAATTTTTGGCAAACTACGCATTCTGAAACCCAATAGTATCAGAAGTGACAGTTGCTTTAGGGAAACAGTAGTACCCACAAAAGTTACAGAGTGCACATTTTACATTTTTTTTTTATTTTTGTCCGGAGCATTGTAGTAGCTGGACGGTTGTTTAATTTGCTTTGTGTTTTTCTCATTTCTTCCCTTGTGTGGAACAAAGAAAGGAAGGAGCCCATTTAGTAACATCCAGGGATTTTATTTAATTATGGTAGGACAATGGGGATATATGTGGAATGCGAATTATGCAGAAACATTTGACAGTATGAGACTGGGAGAAATGCAGAAGTACTGGAAGCTTATTATAGTTTATGGGAAGTTTAGAAATGGTAAAATAAGTATGCTAGTGTTCTATAATGATGCATGTGATAAATAGTTTCATAGACAAAGGAATGACAATTAAAAAGGCATTAGGCAAGAGTATCCACTTAGCTCATTATTCTTAAATTTGTGAATGAAATATAAAGCAAAAAGATGGAAGGGGGGCACCAGAGCAGAAAACTTTCTATTATTATATCATATTACAGTGTTTATGATAAAGGTCAAGAAAGCAGCGAAAGTTTAACAGAATCAATTCAGAATGTTACGACTATAATCTGTAAGGAAAACAATGAAGGTTATTTGAGGAAGATGATGGTTAGAGGAATAAAGTTCAAAGAGAATATTAAGTGTGAAGCTGAGAGTATTACGAGTGAAAGTAAAGACCACCAAATGGATAATTGGAAAATGCTGGAAAATGTAAAGGGAATGATACAGACACAGAGAAAGTTTACTTTGTCCTTCAGAAAAAAATGATCAGACCATATTTAGTACTTTTTTGTATATAACTTACTAAGAATAAAGCGACTAAAGAAAAAATGCCAGCAAGTATATAAACGTTAAGCACATAAATGAAATCACTGTAAGAATTTAAACTTCACACCCTTTTCTGATCACTGGGTATAATCTCAGCAGTGCTTATTTAATATTTGCTTACATTTTGTAGAGAATTTAACTATATCAGAAGGGTTAGAAAATGTGTGCATTTATATGGGAATGAAGACTTAATCCTATACATGCACTTGAAAGTGCACTCAGTAGTAAGAATATATTCAACTTTCATGTCAGCTAGAGACAATTTTTACACCCTTGACACAGCAAGCAGTCTGTGATCTTGTTCTCATATCCAGGGGATACTGTGCACCGGGTTCATATTAAAACACCAAATGCTGAAAGCAGCGAACGGTGTTTCATTGACACATATTCAGCGAAAGCTGAAAATGTCGAAACCACAGAACAGCGATTTCTTTCCTAGGGAAAGAAATCGCTGTTCCAACCCCAAACGAAAAAAACACTACACACTTCCAAACACATACACACATACCCTAACCCTAATTATACCCCCCCAAAAAACAGTAAACAACTAAATACACATATGCACGTAACCCAACCATACATCTAATGAAAAAAAAAACAGTAAACATTTTAAAATATATGCACTTACCTTAACCCGCTCCCTAACCCTAAGGTCAGTAACTCTCACACATTTACATAAACAGTTCCAAACACATGCACACTTACCTTAACCCTAATTCTACCCCCCCAAAAAACAGAAGTAAACAGCTGAAAACACATACACACGTAACTCAACCATACATTTAATGCAAAATAAAAAAACAGCAGACACTTTCATACATATGCACTTACCTTAACCCTAACTCTACCCCCCCAAAAACAGAAGTAAACAGCTGAAAACACATACACACGTAACTCAACCATACATTTAATGCAAAATAAAAAACAGTAGACATTTTCATACATATGCACTTACCTTAACCCGCACCGTAACCCTAAGGTCAGTAACTGTTGCACAATCATGCTCGGGAGCTATACCGGACAAGGGACCACACTACACTTCAAAACAGACAAAGCAACAAAGCGGTCAAGCGACTTCTTTCCCAGGGAAAGAATTTGCTGAACAACTGCTTCGTTGTTTTGCCTGTTCGTCCTACATGTGTTGATGAAAACACATTCAACAAAATGCGTTTTCGTCATTCTAACAGGAACCCCTGTGCACCATAGTTTTTGTCTGAAGTGGTGGGCCTACACAGCCCTTCTCCTGACAGGAGCACCTAAAGTTTGTGCTCTTGCGGTGCACAACTCCATTCAATTTTGGGTTTCCATTGTGGAAGCACCCCAGATGCTTTAGGGAGGAATCCCACAAAGACATGGGGAGAATGTGCAAATTCTACACACAGGCATTGGCGCTTGCCCTTAGGAGGTGAAGTGCTTAGCCATTATGCCAACTAGGTCTGTTATATTACATAGCCATCAGCACATCAGAACTGTGAAAAAACATTGACTGGAGTGATCACTTCCGTTGCAACACTCACTGCATGGACTATGATACTTTTTATATTAGATGTACATTATACACATAATTATTAGTACATTAGCAAAGAGGTCAGAGGGGGAAGATCAACAAAGCTGCTGTATGCAGATGATGTGGCATTGCATGCAGACACTGAGCAGGAACTTGAGCAAATGATAGGGGAATGGAATTGTAAACTAAAGGCACATTGGATGAAACTGAGTGCAGTCAAGACAGTTGCAGTGGCAGCAAATGGGGAGAAAATCAGAAAAAGCTGAAAAATGAGATAAAAGGAAAAATAGTGGAACAGGTAAACAACTTCAAGCAGTGGTCTGAAGAAAAGGAAAATTTGAATGAAGAGGTCAAAGAATCAGAGGAGCTGCAGTCTACTAACACAGTGTACCAGAGGTTGTGTGTGACAGAAGAATGCCACAGAAGGTAAAAGGAAGGTAAAAACAGTGGTGCAATTAATATGTCTTTATGGCACAGAATCCTGGGAAGTGAAAATAGAGTTGCTGAGGAAGCTAGAAGTGATGGAGATGGAGTTCTTGAGATGGGTGGGTAGATACATATAAGACAGATGAAGAAATGATGATATCAATACAGAAGCCAAAGTAGCTCCAGCTGCAGAGAAGGTCAAGAAAAAACAGGTGATGGTGGCTTTGGCATGTGCTGAAAAGCAGAAGATGCTTTGGTTAAGAAGATTTGAAAATGATGGAAAGGAAGAGAAAAGGAGAACCTCCAGGCAGAGATGGATGGATTGTGTGACAGTTCACCTGCAACAATCAGGCATGATTGTCAAAGAAGGTTGGAGAGGCACTAAATCTAAGGAGGTGGTGATAGTCAAGGCAATATCCTGATGTTCGTCTAGGCAAAAGTATGAGAAAGGGGGTAGGTGATGATTCAACTTTTAACTGTATTTTTAAAAGACTTTCTAGACTTTATAAAAATGTCTCTTTAAAGTAACATTATTGCCTGGATACTTTGTGATGTAACTACCTCTCAATCTTACTGGATTACTTTACTAGTAAATATCCCCCTTCTCTAATAACTACTAGCTACCATATATGTATCTGTGTTTTTTCTTATGATAAATGTACTTTTTCCTTTCTATAATTTTATTTATTTTATCATTTGTTTGCTGGAAAGTCTGACTGGAACAAAGTCCATGTTCAGTGGAGACCCGGGGAGAAACACTCCAGACGCATGTCTTTGGCATGTGGGAGGAAACGGGAACACCTGCAGGAAAACCACAAGAATGCAGAGAGGATGTGCAGACTCCACACAGAAGGCACTCCAGCTGAGAATCAAACCAGAGAACCTCTTTTTGTGAGGCAACAGTTCTAACAGCTGCACCACTGTGGTACCAATTAATCGTTGCTTTTCCTTTCCTTTCTCTCTACAACTAACTCCTAAACCTGCTCTCTATAAACATTATTCCTCAAACACATCTATTTACAGGTTGAAAGTTGCACTTATTACTTGTTTATTTTATATGCTATATCTATATATATATATTTACAGTAGTCCACATTTATAACAATAATGCATTGGTTTTGTTTATTTTACATACATTTCTCCCTGGTCCCCATAAAGATGGACAAATTCTAGTAAGGCTAACTTGGAAAACAAACCATAAATAAATAAATACATAAATACATACATGTATTCAAATATGAAATATTTATTATTATTATTATTATTACTATAATATTTGGAAACAAAAACTGGAGTTATTTTCATGAATCCAAGTAAACTAATTTATATAAAACAGTAACTAATAACAGACATATTAACATAACTTAGGCATACAGACAAACATTCAATCAATATACACATAAATATTTCAACACAAAAATCATGCTAAGAAGCATCAACTTTTGAGACTTAATGTTCATATAGAGAAGTACTACCTCGGGAGAAAATGAACCAATATATGTAGACCTTAAGGAGACACACCATCAGATATAGTATATTTTGTGGAGTTTGCTTATGATCTAAACCATGATATCAATTAAATGTTTAACCCTATAAAATAAACCAAGCTCTACTGGTGAAATATTCACTTCAGAAGTGAAAAATAAAAAAAGCCATTAGCAGTAACAAAACTTAAATGCCACCATTTGTTACTTTTCTAAAATGTAAAGATATCACTTTCATCCTAAAATAACTTCAACAGAACATTTGTTACAATAATAAAATGTAAGTGTATCACTTTCATCCTAAATTGACAATCACACAATTAAAATTGCTGTTATGTAATAAAATGTAATTCAGCTGAACCAGTAACAACAAAGCAATGCAAATTTAAAGTGAAAACCTTTGCAGTATTCACTATAACAAAAAAGATAAACAGATTGTTTTAATTTTTCTTTCTTTTTACCTCTGAAAGATTACTCAAATAACTACTAATATCAGGAGATTATTGGTCTCATATATTCACCAAAATAATTTATTTTTGACAACAAAGATTCTACATGCCCACCATTCTAGCTCAATGACCACCTTAAAAAAAATCTTTTTAAAGTTGCACACATCTTAGTGTGCATGTACAAGACGCTGCATTCTAATGTAATCTTAATTGTATAAAGGCACACTCTTATTCTTTGCTACAGCTTTCTAGTTGTCTTTTCTATGAAAAAGGATATACAATTGATACGAAAAGCAATATAGGCCATATAATCAGTCTTGCAATGGAAATGGTCACCACAGCCAAGTTTTTTCCTCACTTCTAGTGTCCTAATGTCTATAAACCTGCATGCTCCACAAAACTGTACACATTTACCTGCACATTCACCTTGAACTCCCTTGTTGAACTAAATCTTTAGAATTATATACCCTTTTTATTGTAAAATGGAGACTCAAACTACTTGAAAAATACATTTATTAGCGCTAAAAACCTTCCAATTGTTGATAGTAGTGGATCTAATGGGTACTGCACCAGCACTGAAAGTGACACCTAGTTTGAATGTATACTGTGAGGGTTGTAGTCATCATTCAAAGAAAATGTATTCACAATCATAATGGGTTTACATTTCTGGAACATATTTGCCTCACCCTATATAACTCCCTTTCTTCCTTGAGTCTGCCAAAGCCTTTATCAGTGAACATGTATGGGTCCAAACTGTTTTCAGAATCTATATCACAGCTGATTAATCTGAAGCATCTTACACAGCCTGGCTTCTTACAAAATTATAATTACAGGGAGGAGGAAGATTGCTCTGAAAATGAATGTAAGAATTACTTTGAATGCCTTTCTTATATAACCTGGTCTTAGGATTCTTCTCAGAGCAGTCCTTAAAAGTCTTCACATCTACATAATACAATGAATGAAATATGTCAAATCTGTGTTTATAAAATCCAAAAATTCTCCAAAAATGTTCAGGCTGCCCTCCCACAAAACAACTTTAGTGAAATGGCAAAATGGTGAAATGTGGCTAGAGAACCTAGAAATATAGATCGTTTCTTGCGCCCAACCTATCATCACTAGACTTCACAAAACTGGGGGGAACACTATGGTCCCCACTGTAATCACTGAAATTTGTTCTTACAAATTTTCATTAAATACAAATAAATGTTATCTAATATTATGTCTAACAGGGTCTTCAGAAAATCTACTTGCTCATTTAGGAGTCCATGCATCACCTTTAATGTCTTCTCTGCTAAACGCAATCCTTCACCAAGTGTAAGTGATGAACAATGAGCTTCATATCTACAAATGTTAATAAAACGGTATCATCATCTGTTAATGTCTTTATCTGTTGTACAAAATTCTGCATTCTTATACTATATATATCATATTTCATGTGAGTTTTAGGTAATATAGTTAATACTCCTTGAACAGTACATGTTGCATGAACAGCTTTTGTCATCCATGATGTATTGGTGTAAGACTGTTGTGAACTCTAAGTTTTTCCCTGATATCTCAGAATTCAGTAATTATATTATTTTACAACCGTTCATGATGTATGTATGACATACTTTTGATCTATTTCATGTGTTTTATTTTGTTAACATGTCCTTTTCTCTTCTTATTCTTTTTAGCCTACCGTTCCCATGAGTAGAGAACCATTCCCAAACCTATATACCAGTGAAATACTCTATATGCTTGAAGCAGCAGTGCAGTAAACTTCCCAGTTGAAGACTTCTTCCATGGCCTTTTTTTAGGTATGGCTGCTACTGTCATTCTGGTATCTTAGAGGGATAAAGCCCTGAATGTGACTCAGACAACCTGTGTTTGATTAGTGACTTGGATGACTAACAGAGCAGCAGGGAGGAATGGGTGTGCCTGTCCTGGGGAGGGCAGTGACACTGGCATATCCTGCGATTGGTGGAGACAAGTGATGTCATGAGGAGGAGGAGTCCAATGAGGAGACAGGGTGGACCTGGCTAAGGTGCCATGGAGATGGGGAAATATGATGGAACTTTCCCATTGCAAACCTGCCCTCAGAAGTAACCAAGTTGCCATGACCAAGGGGGAAATGGGTACAGCATACAAAAAAAAAAACTCAGATGAATGCAAGGACTGCCAAGCCTCTAGGATACTCTTATGATCCATGACTGGCCCCAGCAATGCAACAGTAAGTCCAGAGGGGAAGGATATTAGCTGATAGACCCAGCATGGATGTAGGGTACTGGAGAGCTAGGCTGCTAGAATGAGAAAGGGAACAAAAAAAGTATGGTTGCTGAATTCACAATAACTGTTACAGAGAGAGTTCACAGGTTTATAGGTCTTTACTAGGATAATGACCAGTAACTCAAATGTCACCCATAAATTTGATTTATGTAGGGAGTGATTTACTGACTCCCTCTATCCATCAGAGATATAGGAGCCAGACCAGGAGTGAATTTCCAAGTACCCACTTGTCCAAGTTGTGCTTAAATAGGGATACGGAGGATCTCTGCTTCAAATGGATGGGGACACTGTTCCAGAAAATGGGAATTCTTTGAGAAATGTATCTGTCTCTCAAACATGTCCTATTTATATCACAAGCAAAATTTAGGTCTTTTACTCTAGTAGTTCTGTTGCTGTTTGTTTTGCAGATATGCAAAATGTTCATCAAAACACAGTACAGGGATGCCTGGTACACCAGGCAAAGATCTCCTCTCACATGGTTACACTGTGCCTTTATTTACTACTGGTGATATCTGACTCTGAAAGAGCTAAGCTTTGTCTGCAGTGCTTATACTGATTTAAATTTAAACTGCCTCTGTTAAATACTGTTTACCTGTCTGCAGTCAGAGGTGGCTCACACTCCCACCTGTCCCTTATCGTCTTAATGCAAGATCATCATTGTGGTGGTACTTGGTGTTTTTGAACTTAGTTGTACAGATCATCCTCCAACATTGCAGGTTTCTCCTTGGGACTTTGTGCCTGCATTGTTACCACTAAGAGCTTGTACAATCTACTGTGGTGTTTACCTAATCACAGCCAATCTGCTCAGGCTGCAGCTGCACTGTGCTTGTACAGCCTGATTGACTCCTGCTGGTGTAGGAGGTATGGCCAACCTTACCTCTTCTACTGTCATTCCCCAGCCATTCCTCACCTCCTTCATACCATTTACCCCATCCACTTAAAGAAACCTTTGGGTTCCTGTAAACTAACCTCTAATACAACCTTGACAAAACCTTTCTTACTTCCATAACACTCAACCAATATTAACTTTTCAAAAGTTAAGCCAATATTAAATAAGAAGCTACTTTCCAAGGGCAGTGGTGGATTAAGCATACCTTGGGCCCTGGGTGATTTTCAAACCTTGCCCTCCTGCCACCCACCCCCACAAACACTTTTTGAGCCATGCATAAATTGATGTGTGTGTTTTTGTATTAACCTTTCTGATAATTAAACCATAAATATAATTTAAAAGGTTCCTTTCATGAATTAATATGATTCAGTATTTACCATGTATTTTAGTTAAAAAAGTGTTAACCAAAAATGTGTTAAGACACCTTTGATATGGAACAGTGCAGAACATGGACTTACTAAGATATAAAACGATGAACATTCCTCATAGGTACAGTTGAGAGGTACACACAAAATAGATCTTGCTGGCACCTTTTCCACCAGGGGATTAGCCACAACCATGGCCAGAAAGATAGCAACCACAGCCAAGCATAATCTAAACTCTCCCTGACTTTTCCTCATAGTTTTGCCCTGCACCTCAAATATTTTTTTGATTTTATGTTAAATCACATTGAGGATTATGGCAAGTCAAAACTGTCAGACATCAGAGTTTCAGATTTATTGTTCAAAAATGCATGTTGATATTGCATTAACTTTTTAAATAAATTAAACTAAGTTTTAAAAATTGCCCTTCCATTATTTTTGGCTTTGTCCCTGATTCTTGAGAGCTGTACAGGTGAGTCTTGTGACTGAGATGACCATTTGAAAAATAATGCCAAGCAATAAGAAATTACAAACTGCAGACATCACAGAAGGGACTGAACCTATATTTAAAAAAAGTCCTTCATTGTTCCTACCGATCTGCTGTAGCCACTAATAAATAAATAAATAAATAAATGTATATATATATATATATATATATATATATATATATATATATATTACACACACACACACACGTGCATGTGTGTTTTATATATATATATATATATATATATATATATATATATATATATATATATATATAGATATTGTATTCAAAGCATTTTTTGTTGCCCTAGATAGACAGAGGTTAAAATGATGCATGTATATCCTGTAATAATGCTGGGTTTGAAGAGTTGTGAGAAAATATGTGAATTATTATAACTTTTAGCGGTTCCCTATTAGATGAATGAACTCTTAAAATTTCGAGTACGACATGCTCAACAGCTTTTAAGTGAATGGTCATCTAAGCGAAACCTAAAAATGTCGAAACAAGGAGTTTCAAAAAGTTATGGTTGGCCACCCGTCAGGAAGCCAATGGCTAACGTCAGAACATTCACCTTGTCTAGCTGTTCTTACAGTCCTCCACTGTGGTGCGGTCTCATTGTTCACCCTGTGTAATGTTATGACAGGCCTCCACTGTGGTGCAATCTTGGAGTTGGTATATTTAAGTAGGGGGGTGGATGATGTCTTTTTTTTGTTTAGAGAGCACTTTTTGCAAGTGTTCCTTGGTCATGATGGGGGGTGGGGGGGGGGCTGAGATTCTGTGGGATATGTGGACTTTGTATAATTATTCTCAGGTTGGAATTTGCACTAAATTAGTTTGCCAGCATGTCAGCTCTCTCTTTCTAATGGGTCTAAGTGGGCAGTGTCATTTTGGCTAAGATCAGAGTAATGCTGGGTGTTATTTAGATTCCATAGTCCTAGTTCAAGGCATGCCTGTGTATTCCTGATGGTGTTTTTCAGTTCCTTCAGTAACTTTTTATGTTAACCTTAATTTCAGGATTTTTTGTTTGTTTTCTATACAGCTTAAGAAGCTTTTTATTTTATTTTATTTTTTAATTTATACATGTAGACCACCAAGCTGATTTACTTTTAAACTTCACATTTTGCTTAGATCTGGTAGAGACTACTAGAGCAATGCATTTATCTAGGTACATAGAGTTGATCTGCATAACTACTTGCTGTATCAGTATCTTGGATTACACAGTTAAACTTAAAATTTGAGACTTCATCATAGAATTGTAGAAGGTTTATATATCTGAAGTCTCTGGGCTTTGTGATGTTTGCATCTAATTTTTTGGAGATCTGAAGGAAAATGTTACCAGTTTGTGATCAGATTTAACTGGAGAAGGAAGAACCAGGGGGTTTGTTGATATTGATGCTAATCTGTTAAGGAGCAGGTCAAGAATATTATGCCCTCTAGTCAGGTCCCTGACAGTTTGGTGCACGGGATTTTTTATTTATGAAATCAAGGTGATTTGAAGTGTAACCTACAATTAAAGTGTAGGTATCCCAGTTTATTGTCAGATAGTGGTGCTGTGGTAGCGTTGTCGCCTCACAGCAAGACGTTGTCCCGTTCGATTCTCAGCTAGAGCATCTTCTGTGTGGAGGCATGCGTGAATGGGTTTGCCTTTGTTGAAGGTTGTGCGTCAGGGCTGGTAACTCGGCACGTAAAAATCCGCTACCAAACATTAGCGGACCGGAGTTCCACTGTGGCGACCCCTAACCGGGATAAGCCGAAAGACACACCAAATTAAAGTCTCCTAGGATAATAGAATTCGTGCTGATTTGGAGTTCATCCAGTGTATTTAAGAACTTAGCATGGTTTTCTGGGAGCATAGAAAGTGTGTTACAACATGCTGTGATCTGAGAGTTGGTCTTCAGTGTGATTTGGATCTCAGTTCATTTTCTGAGTGGGAATCTGCCTAGAAATTGGCAATAACCAGTTACAGTTCAACAAAACTCCTACCATTCTTTAGAAAATACCATATAAAGCTAATATATTCTATAACTATAGTGTTACATCTGGAGGAGCACTTTCTTGTAAAATAATGTTTACAAATTTCCCTACTAAAGCACTCACACTTCTTCTGTCCCTTAGTTCACTCTCTGTATAGCACACCTCCAGCCATGCTCAAGCCCCATTTCCCCACTCAGCAGGCCTGCATATTTCATTAATTGCTGATAACAGTTATATTATCTCATATTGACATAGCAAACCCCCTATTATGGTATCTCCCAGACATTGCCCCCTCCTCTGGATCCTTTTTCTCCCTTCCACCAGTAACCATTCCCACATGCTCATCCTCAAATTCCTCCAGATTACTCTAAACTGACATCAGTAACACTCCAGCATCCTGCAATCATGTCTACATCACAATCATCTATGTATTCAAATGTCCCTGACTGAATTAACCTAAACTTTCTATCCACCCCACATTCCCCCTCTGGTGACTAAGAAAAGTGCTCACTACCTCCTTCCTCAACAGATTTTTTAAAATTCACTGTAAAACTTACTTTTCTTATAACATCCTCCTAATATATGAACCAGTAGTACTACCCAGATCTAGTCCTTACCATCCCCCAAGCAGAAGCAGACAAGTGTACATTGTCCTTTGTAACACAGGAAGTTTATTAAGCAAAATAAACAGCTTCATGAAGCTCTTTTCATAATGCAGCATAGCTTTCATTGCTGAATCATGGGGCATAACAGACATCCACTTTCTTGGTTATAACTCCTTCTTTAGTTCCAGAGCAGGGATGGGAGTTGAAGGAGGTACACTGGTTTCACAAATACAATATCAAAGCCTCACTCCATGGACAACACACTTCCCTGAATGACCATAGCCCCAAATACCTACCTTTGAATTTAAAAATGAACAACTCCAGAAGTCTAATACTTGTGGTCGTCTACCCCCCACCAACCTACCCAAGTTCAAACTCCTTATTAATCCTTCATTTCACAAAACTCTCAAAATATCACTATTCTAGGGGATTCTAAACTTCTTCTGTCCTAGCATAAATACTGGAGATTTCTTTACTTGCATAGGCCTTGCCCAACTAATTAAAGAACCCACCAGGCCCAACTTTAAATCAGTGAAATACTCCTCAGCCTATTAATCGCATACATACCAAATAAAATCTCCAATATTGACATCTTTAATTCTTCCGTTAGTAACCACTACCCAATATCCCTTATGTTAAGAAAGAATTTACACTTACATACACATTACTGTAAAATCTTTCCAAAAAATCTCAAAAATAAACAAAACCAATGACTTACTAAATAGGTTCATAGGTAGGTACTAGGCTATCTGCCCAAAGGCATTTATAAGCCTAGCTGGAATGTGTTGGCTTTCGCCGCCCCCTTAGATTAGTTCCCTGTGTCTCTGTCCAGCAGAGCCACTGAAGTGATCCCCAGGGTAAACTTCCTGTTTCCCATCCACTCGTTAAGGTTTCTCTTGAAGAATGTTAGTGAGGAGCTCTGCCTAATGTAGATTGGAATCTTGTTCCAGATCATGGGAAGTCTCTGGGACAGGAATCTGTCCCTCCAGCATGTCCTATTTATTGTTGTGGTGAAGTTTAGATCTCTAGAGCATGTGGCTTGAGGGGATTTGGTTTTCTTTAGGTGGAGCATGTCCATCAATTCTGGGTTGGACATGGCCTTGTATGTCAGACAGAGATCACCTCTGAGTAGGCGGTATGCAACCGAGTACAGCTGGAGTTTCTTCAGTCGAGCTGCATAGCGCATCTGTTTGAGGCCAGTGATCATCTTGGTGAGGTACTTCTGTGGTCTTTCCAGCTGGTGCAGGTGTCTTGTAAGGTACATCCCAAATGGGGCGTTGTACTCTATGATGGGTCTGATGAGTGATGTGTAGAGGGGCACATTGACCTCTTTTGATCTGGATGCAAACCCTTTTGTGATTAGGTGGGCCACACAGAAGGATTTTCTAACCACTTTGGCAATGTGATTATCAAAGGTGAGACTACTATCTACTTGGGTCCCCAGATCCCTTATTTCGTCTTCCATTTTTAGGGGCCTACCACCTATGTGGTAATTTGTGGGTACTTTGTTTTTTCCAAAGGGGATGACTATGCACTTTTTGGCATTTAGCTTGAGGCCATGGTTTTGACACCAGGTATCTGTCTCAGTGAGACCCTTTTGGAGGATGTCTGTGTCAGCCAGAGAGTCAATTATAGCCCCTAGTTTGCAGTCGTCTGTGAACTTGGTCAGCCATAGTCCTCCTGTGCTTGCCTGTACTTCTGAGAAGTATATGCCAAACAGGAGGGGTCCTAGGACTGAGCCCTGGGGAATGCCACTTGTAACCAGTTTAGAGTCAGACCTAGCTCCTGCAACTCTTACCATGTGGGTTCTGTCCGTGAGCCAGTTGGCAACCCATCTCGTGACATAGGGGTTTATGTTCAGGCTGGTGAGCTTGTCTATAATACCAGAATGGGGAATGGTGTCGAAGGCCTTTGCAAGGTCTAGGTAGGCTGTATGGACCACCTTTCCCTCATCTATAGCCTTGGTAACTGTTTCAAAGAAGTCCACCAGGTTTAGGAGGCATGATCTGCCCTTAACAAAGCCGAACTGGGTAGGGTCCAGTGTTTGGAGGTTCCCAATGTCTCTGTTAATGAGATCCATGATGATGCACTCCATAGCCTTGCAGACCAAGCTAGGCATGCTTATAGGGTGATAGTTCCTGGGGTCTGTTGTGGCTCCACCTTTGCGGAGTGAAATAACCATTGCGGTGCACCACTCTATGGGTATGTAGCCTGTGGAGAGGCTGAGTTTGAACAGTGTGTTTAGGTAAGGGGTTAGTTCCTCTTTGGACTCATGTCGGATGCAGCCTGGGATACCGTCTGGTCCCATTGATGCTGTGTTTTTGGCTTTGAAGAGGGCTGTTTTAACCTGAGTGTCTGTGATTTCTGGGGCACTACATTCTTCTGGTATGATTATGGGCCCTTTTGGGGGTGAAGCTTGCACTGAACCTGTCTGCCAGGATGTTGGCAATATCGGTCGGTTCAGTGTATTTTGTGCCATTCTGCACTAACGCCAAGCAGATCTGGGAATTGCCACTTAGATACTTGACATAGCTAAAGAATGCCTTGTGGTTATCTTTGGAGTCCTTGGCAATTTTTCTCTCGAAGCTAGCCTTGGATGATTTTATGAGGGATCATAGTTTCTTGCTGATACTGATCAGGGATGTCTTCCCCTCTTGGGATTTTACTCTTTTCTGTACTAGTTTCCTCCTTCTATTGTATAGCTTGTTTATGGTAGGGGTCCACCAGACTGGTTTCCTTTTCTTGGATGAGTGAGTCTTGGTTTTGCTTGGGATAGCATGATCCATCTTGTAGGTGCCCGTAGAGTGCATTAATAAAGGATTTTGCAGTTTGGCCAGCATTATCCTTTAGCATGGGGGATTTGAAACTTTCCACCTCGGTCTTAAGTAACGTGAAGTTTGCTTTTGAAAAGTTTTTCACAGTGGTTTCTTTGACCAAGGGTGGGTCGGAATGTGGATATTCAGAGTGATTAGTTTATGGTCAGATCTAACCAGCGAGGTGTTGACCTCTGGTGTGGAACACCGGTCGCCCATGTTGGTGATGACCAGGTCCAATATGTTGTCACCTCTGGTGGGAGTGTTGACCAGTTGATCCAGGGCATTTGAGTTTATAAATTCTAGGAAATGTTGGGCAAGGGAGTTAGTACTTGAGTAGTTCTCCCAGTTAATGTTTGGGTAATTGAAATCAGTCAATATCAGGGTGTTTGGTAGGACCTTTATGTTTCCCAGTGTTTCCAGAAATGCAGAATGGGGGTCCTGGAACATGGTGGGTGATCTGTAGCAAGCTACAATTTGAATTACAGTTCTTCCCATTGTTAGTTGCACGTGGATGATCTCTGAAGCATCGTGCTGTGCCACTAACCTGGAGGTGTGGGTATCCTTGATGAATATGGATACGCCCCCGCCTTTTGTATTTTGGTCTGGGTTTTGTGGCCGAAATGTATGGTATGAGTTGTAGCCTGGTAGTGCTGGGGTGCTCTCTGGAGCCTTAAACCAGGTTTCTGTTACTGCACATGTATTGATTTTCTCCATACTGAGGAGTGCTTCGAGTGCATGCATTTTGAGGTTTAGACTTCTGGCATTCAGTAGCATTACCCTCAGTTTTTTGCACTTGTGCCATTTACAGCAGTGGGTTTGTCTTTTGAGCCTTGCCTAAAAAAGGGCTTGTCGAGCATGCCATCCCAGGCTGACAGACACCAAATCCCCTTTGAATGACACCAGAAGCTTAGCCAATTGTTGAATTTTTTTCTTTATACAGTGGTATCATTCTTGGTGAGGCCAGGATGCTACTTAGGGTCAGGATAATACTGGCCTGGGCTACGTGATCAGAGAGCTCTTCCATGTCTCTTTTCATGTAGTCCAGGGAGGTACGGCTCAGGTCATTCACACCAACATGGACAATGACAGAGTCATATTTGTACTTGATCTGAGTGCTTGTGTTATGTGGTGGATCCTGGCACCTGACAGTCAGCTAACAGTAACCTTCTCCTTGTTCAGCCTAGTGAGTGGGACGTCAGTGTGCCTGACTATAGAGTCACCTATTACTAGTGTGATGGGTATATTATTTTGCCTTAAGGGCTGTGATTGCATGGCACACTGGTTTTGTGAAGTATGTGTTTCATGGTTTGTGTTGGAGGGTGGAGGTTGCTTGGATGTCTGCTTTGGAGGTCTCGGTTGCTTTTGCAGATTTTTATTTAGAGCTTCCGAGTATGTTTTTGTGTATTTATGTATGTTTTTTGCCAGTGCTGGTTTCATAAGTCTCTGTGAGACTGGTGGTGTGATGCAAGTAATTCCCTTCTCCTCTTGACTGTCTGGTCCAGTCTTGGGTTGAGAGAGCTTAGCCTCCAGTTTGGCTGTATAATTGCATCTCTCGCATGCATTAGTGTTTGGTGGTAGGAGGAGAGGGTTGTCTGTGTACATGAGGCAGTTGTAACATTGCCTCAAAATGTCCAGATTCACAAGTTGGACAGGAGAGTACACCTGAAACTGCCCTTTGGACATGCCTGGATAGGTACAGTGAGCTGTTTTACTGATTGGCTGATAAGGTCGAATAGCGAGCCTTATCCTTCTCTACAGTATGGGGGGGGGTCTAGTGCTAAGGTTTATTAGTGCTTGCTATGGGTTTTGAGCAAGTGCCAGGCTGAGAAGTGAATGGTTTGAGTTCTTAAGTTGAAAGTTTGTCTAGTTCCAAGGGAAAAATTGAAGAGTAAACTTTGTGGAGCTGGGAATAGTTATACCCTAGCTAACCGGCACTGCCAGGCGCGCAAAATCATGCAAATGCGGGTTTTATAGCAAGGAAATGAAAGAGATAGAAATTAGCCCAAAATGGCCAATAAACTACTAATTTCAGGGCTGAAAATAACTCCTCCAGTGACAGATAGGCTGCTCAAATCCCCCCTCTCTAACAGGTGAACAGAGAAACTTCCTTCTAAATGAGTAAGGTATGGGCAAACACAGAAACTTGTAACACAGCCCTGAATTCAGCACTAACCTAAAACTGGACTATACTAGCTTAGAAAGGCAGGAAAACAAGTTTTTTTTTTTTTTTTCAGAAAATAAAACAGATACAATCAAAAAAACAGTTTAAATGTTTAGAAATGGCTATCACACTTGAGTGTGTAGCCTACAACAGTTAAAACGGTAATTTAAATGCAAAAACAATTTTGTTAAAGTGCAGGCAGTAAAATAAGTACAATATGTAGCTGAAACAAGCTTTTTAAATCACAGAAACTCTAAAAAAATTGGCATTTTAGGCGGAATTAGCTAAAGGCAGCAAGAAAATGCAGAAAAATGATACTTAATCACTCCAAAGTCTCTCTTTTGCCTCTCTGTTCCTGTAGAACTCTGCAGGGCACCAGATAGGTGCTTGCTGAGCTGTATACAAGCATAAAAACCTTGCAAATGCGGGTTTTATAGCAGGGAAATGAAAGAGATAGAAATTAGCCCAAAATGGCCAATAAAAATTTCTGGGCTAAAACCACTCCTTCAGGGACAGATAAGCTGCTCAAAGCTCCCCTCTCACAGGTGAACAGAGAAACTTCCTTATATCCGAGTAAGGTATGGGCAAACACAGAAACTTGTAACACAGCCCTGAATTCAGCACTAACCTGAAAACTGGACTATACTAGCTTAGAAAGATGGGAAAACAAGTATTTTTTTTTGGGGGGGGGGGTTGTTTTTTTTTCAGAAAATAAAGCAGATACAATAAAAAAAAAACCACTTTAAATGCAGAGAAATGGCTATCTCACAAGTGTGTAGCCTACAACAGTTAAACAGGTAATTTAAACACAAAACTGCCTTTGTTAAAGTGCAGGCAGTAAAATAAGTACAATATGTAGCTGAAACAAGCTTTTTAAATCACAGAAACTATAAAAAATCAGCGTTTTAGGCAGAATTAGCTAAAGGCAGCAAGAAAATGCAGAAAATTATACTTAATCACTCCAAAGTCTCTCTCTTGTCTCTGTTCCTGTAGAACTCTGCAGGGCACCAGGCAGGAGCTTTCTGAGCTGTATACAAGCACAAAAGCCTTGCAAATGCAGGTTTTATAGCAGGGAAATGAAACAGATAGAAATTAGCCCAAAATGGCCAATAAACTATTAATTTCTGGGCTGAAACCACTCCTCCAGGGACAGTCCTCCCCGCGGTTGGGTGGGTGTTCGAAAGACATGTGTAAATGGGCGTGCCTTCGTTGAAGGTTGAACGTCGAGCTGGCACATCGGCGTTCATGAAAATCTACTGCTAATCATTAGAAGACCGGAGTTCCGCTGTGGCAACCCCTTACCGGGAAAAGCCGAAAGACAACATACAAAGAAATGGATGCAGCCTGGCATCAATGGAAACATTTCCTGTAGGCAGGTAGCAAAGAGAAATTAATTGTCCTGAGGAATCTAGCTATAAATCTACAGAAAGGTCAAATATAACTATCTTTGGATAACTCTCAAATATCTCTCCAACATAATTAAATATATGCCTGGGACCTTGTCAAATGTATTATCCGACACTGTCAATACAAAGATGCACTGAATGAGAGCACAGTTATGCCTTCTACAGCATGTTCCATACAGATTTCTCAATGAATTTCCTACACTCTCATATCTTCCCACTTATCCAGTGTCTCTCTCACACCCCAAACAGAACCACCTCTGTACACTTCTTGTTTTACTTTAAAAGAGTTAAAGATCAAAGGCACTGAAAAGCTGATAGACCAGATTCTCTCACATGCTCCCATATGAGCTGATGGCCTGCTAGCCTAGTTTATAACACTTTGCAAAGAGGACATTTCTCCCACCTCTCTATAAGATCAACAGCTTCTTCCTCACTTAAAATACTATGAAAGTAGAATTGAAGCAGGACATGGTCAAACCAATTACTAAACTTATATAACTGGATAGCACAAATTAAGTTGGGCCAATATCTGTACTGCCCAGTATTTACAAACTCACAAGAAAAACTAACGTACCGTGTCAGTATAGTACATCAACATGGACTTTTTTCAGAAAGAAGACAGCTCTTTATACCCTTATTGCAGCTTTTCTTCAGTATATGGACAAAGGCCTCTTAAGTGGATCAGTACTCATTGATCTTATCAATGCCTTTGATCCAGTGATCATGTTCTCTTGTTCAAGTGCATCATTACATCAGCAGAAAGACTTCCTAGGTACAAGATATTTTAAATACAATAAGATAATTTAAAATGGATCCTTTATTTATTTTTTTCCTTCCTTCTTCCCTCTAGCCAATGGTAATTATGAATTGCACAGTTTATTCTATCAAGATGTTTGACATTTTGAATGATGGATTTACTTATGAGAGAGTTTTGAAGAACGAAATCAACATTGCTTATGCCAAAATTGTCTTTTATTTGATGTTTTGTGTCAAGGTGCTATCACACAACAAGAGTTTGACCCTTGATACATTCCACTTTTGGAATACCCAAGATTCACAAGAACTTAAGTGATCCACCAATAAGGCCTATTCTGGCAGCACATGGATCTAAGACTGAGCCCTTTGCAGCATATATTGATTTGCATTGTGAGCATATATTGAAAAACAAGGGGTACATTTTACAGGATTTTTGGTAATTGTTGAAAATTTTGAACAGTGTCCCTTTTGAAGAGTGTGTTGTTTTAGTGGCTATAGATGTGGTGAAGAGATTACAAGGAGCTTTTTACAACCCTCGCAGAAGACACAATGTTTAGTAACACTAAAGTTAAAGTTATAGTTGATTTCATGGAAATTTTTTTGCAAAACAATTTTATGTTTTTTGAAGGTGAATATTTTCGTCAAGTGTCTGGTGTGGCTATGAGTGCCATATGTGCACCCATTTATGCCAACTTACTACTAGCTGAGTGGAAAAAGCAGTTTGTTCTTACCTCTCCATTTTTTTCTAAAACATTATTTTACTTTAGAATTTTTGGACGATGTATTAATTTTGTGGAAGGGGGGTGTAAACTTTTTAGCAGAATTCAATAATTATTTGGGTGAGACCACTTTGTTTCTAAATTTCACTTTCAGATGGGACACTGACAAGATTGACTATTTGGATATCTCTTATATGAGAACAGTTGCACTATTTTTCATAAACAAAACTATGCCAACTCATTTTTATTTTTTATTTTTTTATTTTACATTTGTTGACCGGGATAGTCCGACTGGATGCATGTCCATTTTTAGCGGAGGCCCGGGGAGAAAAGCTCCAAGGGTAAGCAAATACAGCATTACATAATACCAGCATTACATATTACAAACAGACTATTTACAGTGATTACATTTTTGCATATTGGTAGTTGTCACCCCTTATTTCAGAAGGGGGGTATAGTAAAGGGCAGATTGTGAGGATTTCAAGGTTGAGCAGTAGTTAACAGTTATTTTTGGATGAAATCGGTAAACTGATCAACATGTTTTTGGATAGGGGCTACCCTTTTAAGATGCTACAAAAAAATAAAATATGAGTTACTGAAGAAAGGAAGGAAGGGTAGATTTTCCCGCCATTTTGAAGATGGAAAGCACACAATACTAGGTTGACAACCCACTGGTATAATGTAATGGTATGAGTGGGGAAAAGAAGGAAGCAATGACTATTCCCTTTAACAGGGACACCTTGCAGGTTGTTGGGGCCCTCAGGAAAACATGGAGTTTGGATTTTACTCCAGAAATGAAAAGTAAACTTGGAATTACCCTACAGGTTACTTACAGTAGGGGTAGGATACACCAACATTTATATGATATAAAATGGAAGAAGTTGTCAAATGCTTTATACAGGTACACTACTGAGTGCAATGATTATAAAAAATTTGTTTTTCATTATTGATAAGATGGCACTGAGAAGGGTGGTGACTGCAATAGCTTTTTGGGATATAAAGAGCTGGTATGGCAGCTTAGGTTGAATGCTGGTAAAAAATCTGGGTTAAATGATTGTACAATCATTTAACCCAGATTTTTTACCAGCATTCAACCTAAGCTGCCATACATTGGTTTTTAGTAAAAGTTAGTGCATGACTAGTGTTTTAAAGCTAAAAGCATACACAGTGGTATTGAATATTTACTGCTTTGTTGTTCTATTTGAAAATGTATTTAATTGGTTAGCTGTAATGCACTTTTACTAAAAGGATTTTAATACTGTATGTGTCTTTAAATTACGGCAACACTGCAATTGGTTAATTGATTCTTAGTAATGTATTTAAATGTATGATTAATTGTTATTCTATACTCGGAAGAAGCCCTTCATGTTACTAGGGAAAAAGCATTAAGTCTTCATTAAAGGTTGCCATTTCTTTGCTGGTGCTGTTTTTTATTTGTTTACTTTTCAGTTTTTATACCTTGCAGTTTGTAAGAATGTCTATGATGTCCCAATATTTTGACATTTTAGATTTAAAAGATATGACCTTTAGTGTTTTGACTTGAACTTTGTCCTTGGATGTCATTATTTAAATTAGTTGTTGCATGCCAATAAGAAGTCTTGTGTTTCAGGTGAGGACGAAAGCATTTAAAATACTTATATTTTGTACAGGGATATATGGTGTTTTTTTGTTTAGTGATTTACCATTTTTTCCCACCTCTCTCATTATTTAGTTTGTTGTTTTAGTCTTTTTTTCCCTGGTTTCTAGGATGGCTGATGTTAATGGTACATCATTTTACATGTTGCTTTCCATTCCTACCAACATGAATGCTTTATTTGGAGGCTTTCCTTCAGCCCTGTAAGGTATACAATCATCACTAGATACCTTAACTCAGGAGTTACAAAAGACGGGTGCATCTTAAGAACTGTCTGTCAACAGTGAGAATGTTTTGATGGCTTCTCCTATGATTCGATCAAGAGATGCAGTGAAAACACAGGAGACAGATGAATTGCCAATTAGCAGTCATGCTCAAGACAGTCCCAGGGTACAATCTAGCTGCAATTGTTTGTAAGCCTGTGTAAACTTTTAACAGTTCTGGTCAAATGTCTATTTTTTCTAACAGTGACAGGTATGAAAATGTATGCGTTATAAACTATAAGAAACAGTTAAAGATTTCTGAACAGAAGCTGAACAGATATCAAGCCTTGCTCTGTGAGAATTTATATCATGAACAATGCATTGTAAAATGTATAGCACACATGAGGCTTCGGGTTTCACAATTTCGTAATGGCATTATCCAGGTGGATTAATTTTTTCAAGAGCTGAAAGATTTCTTTAATGATATGGGACTTCAGTTGTTACATAAATTGATACCGTTCAATGAACAGAGTATCAAGATTGTAAATAGTGAACCTATGTCGCTAAATGAAATGTAATTTATTTTAAAGGAACAGATATATAAAACCTATTATTGAGAGGAGGAAAAAGAAAATCCAACATGACGTAACTGTACATGAACAACACTGCATATATCCTACCACACCCTCATAATGAGCGGTAACAAAACAAGAGAAGACATTGTCAGCATCTAATAATACTGAATTCCACACAAACATTTGAGCAACTGGCAGTTACTCCTATCATCTCTAACAGCAATAATTTTTTACCATGGCATTCAGATAGATTGATTCAGAAAGATCAGGGTACGATTCAAATAGCCCTGAATGAATTTCTAAACAGCACATAGCAGGAGAGATCGAATTTGAACAGCCCACAAAGTACTTCTGCCAACACAACTAGAGGATGAGTGAACAAAAAAGGAAGATGCTGTGGGTGGCAAAGGAGTTAATGATTACAGCACCTTTTAATTTAGGTAGTAGAGGTGACCACTGTATTTATAACTTTACAAATGAACAATTTATCATTAAAAATTGTGACATTTTCAGTTTCGGGTTTTCATTTGTACCCAGCAAGAGAGATGATTTGGTGTGCACTTTGGTAAATTTAAAACTTTTTTGAGTAAGCTTAATATAGCTTTTTTTTTAGTAATAGTGTACTTGAACAAAGGCAGCTTGTCATCCAAAATAGCTCAGTTGGGAGAACGTTAGACTGAAGATCTAAAGGTCCCTGATTCAATTTCAAAAGGAAGAGAAAACTCTTGAGATTTCAACCTTTCAGTGTAGGATTTGGCAATACATATATTTTAATGCCTGAGCTTGAACATGTCTGTACATCTATGTCAAAAATGAAGGTAAGGCAGGCTGAAACTATGAAAATGTGCTGAGCTGCATTAATAAGAGAGACCTCTGTGATAAGTCTAATCACCAAAATGACTAATATTTTAGGGTTGGGATAATGCTTAAGGTGTTTGCCTCACAATCACAAGGTATAGGGTTTCATTTTCATCTTTAAAATTTAAATTGACTAGGCTTAAAATGGCCTGCAAGGGCAGTTAGCCTAGTACTTAACTATGAACCTTTGAAAAGTTTTACATTTAATCTGCCTTGTGTCTACTTTGCAAACTTTTCAACATACATGTGAGAATGGCATTAAGAAATTATTAAATGCTACTAAAATTTAAAAAAGTGTGCTTTTTGATACAACAGGCAGAAAAAATATTACTGAATTTCCTTTAAAAAAATTAAGATTGATGAGAGTCAATAAAGCTGGAGGCTTTGTTGTCAGGTATTATGAGGAATGTGTTAAAATCATAGAAAATATGTTCTCCAATACTCATGAATTTCATTCATTTGCACTTTTGATATTTACAACAGTTACAAGCTTATTGATCCAGCTCTTTTGGACTTAGTACATCCGGGATAATTAGAACCCAGTATTTATTCATTTGTACATATTGAATTTCCTAGAATAGGTCTTTTGTTTGGCATTTCCAGAGTTTAAACAATTGGACATCTACTGCCATTCAGACCTGTTGCGGAAAATCCAGGGTCTATAACAGAAGGAATTTCAGTTTACTTAGATGGAATATTAAACACTGTTGTTCAGACAATGGGGAGTTGTGTAAAGGATTTATGGAACTTTTTGGACAAGTTACTAATCTTTGTCTTTGTTGGACTTGAGATCATGTTAATTACATTGGACATTAAATCCCTGTTTACAGTATACTTATGGAAGAAGGTTTATATTTTGTTAGGAAGTATTTGTCATGCTTTTCTGAGTTTTCCAATGTAGGCATTAACAATATGTGTTTGCTACTGTAACTAGTATTAGACAATTATTTTATTTTCAATTGCAAGTATTATCAGCAACTCCTTTTGCCAACTTTATATTGGCAAGGTAAGATAATTTTTTTTTTTATCAAAAATGAAATTATTTTGCAAAGTAGCTTTTTACAAAAGATTTGTAGATATATATATTTTTTTGGTCTGGTGAAGATATGAAGAAGAGTGCTACTCTTCACATGAATTAAACAATACTACTTCCTTTTTTACTTTTACAATGGGCGCTATAGGTCAGAAGGTGAATTTTTTAGATGTTGAATTATCTATGAACTTTAGCTTACAATATCTCATTAGTGAAATTCACAGGAAAGCAACTTTTGTTAATAGCTATGTTCACTTCATCAAAAAGCATCATCCCATGTACGTGAAATGTAACATTCCTAAAGGCCAAATGATACAAGAATCTAGGTTAACTCCTTGTGAAAAGATTTGCATGATGAACTAGAGTTCATTGTTAAGTTATTTATGGATAGAGGGTACAACAAGAACCTGTTGGTCTCTAGATTTAATGAAGTAGTCTATAAGAGGAGCAATTTTTATCTACCTATTTCGACTCAAGGTTTTAAACATATTAGGAATACTTATAACAACTGTGAGAATAAGTCTTACAGGCACTAAACATGTCCTGCTATGTCAGTAGATGCCTGTGGTTTAAAGCATGTAATATTTAATAACTGGAACATCTTGGAGCGGAATGCTGATTTATTCAAAGTGACAGGTGATTCTCTTGGTTTCACTTTTAGAAATGTGAATTTAAAGAATCTACTAGAGAAAAATGAAACAGTACATTTACCATCTACAAACAAACTACAGGGAATGTTTAAATGTGTCTTTTGTAACACTTGTAAATATATTTCGACAAGTTCATATATATTCCTCACTCATGTTGAGTGGGGTCTATATTAATTCCTTGAAAAACGTCCCATTGAACTGCTGTTCATCGATCACTACCCACTGAACAGCTGCACCCCCCATTCCCTATATATATATATATATATATATATATATATATATATATATATATATATATATATATATATATATATACCAACTCCAAGTTTTGCACTACAGTGGAGAAAAGGTCTAATTCATGATGCTCGCCACCTAATTACTTTCCCAGGGAAAAACTTTGATGTAGTGATCATTCACTGAATGGAGCGTTCAATGTAGTTGTGTCAATGAATAGGGATTCGATGGAGATGCCTTTCGAGGAAATAATATTGACCCGTTGAGTGAACTATACCTATAAACTCTCACAATGATTAATACTCTATAGGAGTAAATTATATTTTGCAATTTGTGAATCATGTGGATGTTTTTATAAAGGTATGACTACCCATAAGTTACACAGGAGAATCAAGGAGCATCTGTTAGCAATAAAAAAAACAAGAACACTAGGGATGCTTTAAGCAGGCACTCTAACATGCAGTAACAGTACATTTTATTTTAGTATTTTAGATCATGAACCTTGAAATTATCGGGGGGGGATTTTAAGAACAAACTGGAGGTTAGGCAGACTAACTGGCACATCAAATTACAAACAGATCTTCTGCATGGACTTAGCTGTACAATAAACATTATTTTTTTTTAATTAAAACGTTGTAGATAGACAATTATATATAAAGATAAAAATGTTTATGATGTTTTGACTTTTTAGATTATTTAAAAGATATGATTTTTAGGATCATAGTATCATGAGGCCCTTACAAGCCTAGCCAAGTTCAACCCATGTTCCCAAGGGTGTCTGGTTCAGGCAGACACTAAAATCAGCACCTACTGCCCCCGTCCAAGAGGGACACAGGTATTATCCCTGGGGTGAATTTCCAGTTACCCATCCAATCAGCCAAATTACACTTAAATAGGGCCAATGAGAGGCTTTGTTTAACATAAGAAGGAAGCTTCTTCCAAAGGTGGGGCAACCTCTGAGACAAATCTGTCTCTCCAGCAACTTCCGTTGCTGTCACATACCAGGTTAAGGTCCTCTGGGCGAGCACCTCATGTGCCATTTGACTTGCGAATGTGCAGCGTTTTCATTAAAGCTGGGTCAGAGATTATTGTATATGCAAGGCACAGGTCACCTCTGAGCAGTCTGCATGATGCAGAGTAAAGTAGCAATTATTTTAGTCTGTCCTGTTAAGGCAGATCTTGAAGACCCTGAATTTTCTTTGTAAGGAACCTTTGTGGTCTCTCCAATTGCTGCAGGTGTTTGGAAAGGAGCATACCAAAGGGAGCATTGTACTCTACTATTGGCCTGATGAGGGAAGATTACAGGGGGGGTTATAATCTTTTTTCTGAAGGCAATGCCCTTACTTATGAGTTGATCAATATAAAATGCCCTTCTTACCACTGTGGAGACATGGTGATCGAAGTTAATGTTGCTGTCAACCTGTGTGCCTAGATCTCTCACCACTGACTATGTGCTTAGGGTATTTCTATTGATGTGGTAGTTTGTAGGAACATCACTCTTGCCGAAGGGGATTTTAATGCATTTTTTTACATTAAGTTTAATACCATGACTTTGGCACCAGTCATTAGTCTGTGTAAGAACCTCTTGCAGGATGTTGACATTACTAGGGGTTTCAATAATCACTCCCAGTTTGCAAGCAGCAAACTTTGTCAGCCACAGTCCTTTTGTTTTAGCCTGTAGTTTGGAGAAGTAGCTTCTGAACAGTAGCAGTCCCAGAACCAATCCTTGTGGAACACCTCTGGTTACAGGCCTGGTGGAGACTGAGTCCCCTATTTTGGTTGTAAGAGTCCTATCAGTGAGCCACTTTGCAACACACCTGACAATATATGGGTTGATGCCCAGCTGGGTGAGTTTATCAATTATGCTGTATGCACAGATTTGCCCTAGTCTAGGGCTTTGGCGACTGTCTCGAAGATGTCCACCTAGTTTAACAGGCATGATCTCCCCTTGACAATGCCAGAATTGGTGGAGTTGATTGTTTGGAGATTTCCTATATCTTTGTTAATAAGGTCCATGATCTTTCATTCCATGGCCTTGCAGATAAGGCTGAATAGGCTAATAGGTCTATAGTTCCTGGGGTCTGTGGATGTACCCCCTTTCTGCTGGGATGAAGCCAATGCATAGGCTGTGATTGAAAAGTGTGCCCAATGATGATGCTAATTCCTGTTTTAACCCATGTAGAACACAGTCCGGGATGTTGTCTAGACCCACAGAGGCTGTGTTTTTGGCCTTGGAGAGGGCATTTAAAACCTGCTCCATGGGGATACTAGGTGGGGGAGAGTTCTTAGGGATGCTTTGGGGTTATATGTATCAGGGACAGAGGAGTGAAATTTTCACTGAACCTGTCAGTCAGCAGGTTTGCTATATCTACAGGTTCTATATATGTAGTACCATTGACTACTAGTTCAGTGCAAATCTGGGCCTTATCTTTAATGTTCCAGATGTAACTAAATAAAGACTTGTGGCCTTGTGGTTATCCTTAGTTAAGGAAGCTAATCTGGATTCGTAGATAGCTTTGGAGGTCTTCATTAGGAGTCTTATTTGCTTAAGTTGAGGAGGGAGTGTTTCCAGTTTTGAGACCATTCCTTCCTACTCTTAGACAGCAATTTCTTTCTCCTATTGTATAGCCTATTAATGGCAGTTGTCCACCAGGCAGGTTAATGTTTCTTGAAGATCTTGCTTTGGTTCTATCAGGTATGGCAGAGTCAATACAATTGTACAGGTGGTTGTATAAAGCATTGGTGTATAACTCAGCACAGGTGTTTCTTCAGTCAGTGTGGGGAGGGGCTATGAAGCTACTTATGCTGCCACACAAGAGGTTGTAATTAGCCTTGGAGAAGTTTTTTTAGTCTAGTTGTAGAAACTGGCTAAGGCTCTTGCCACCAGTATAGTGCCTTTTTTAGGCAAAGTTCAAAGGACAAAACCACCACCACAACTGTAGTTACTGGCTAAGGCTCTTGCCACCCCTATAGTGCCTTTTTTAGGCAAAGTTCAAAGTACAAAACCAGCACCATAACAGGTACAAGCATGCAAAATCTGAAGGTAATGCTACTCAATGCTACAAGTCTAAACCTCAAAATGCACTCTCTCGAGGCACTCCTAAAAATGGAAAACATTGATATCTGTGCAGTAACTGAGACCTGGTTCAAGGCACCAGGGAGCACCCCTGCAATACTACGCTACAACTCTTACCACACTTTTCGGCCACCAAACCAGGACCGAAACACTAAAGTTGGAGGAGTGTCCATATTCACCAAGGATATTCACACCACCAGGCTAGTTGCCCAACACAATGCATCTGAAATTCTCCAGGTGCAACTAACACTAGGTAAGACTGCAATCCAAACTGTAGCTTGCTACAGATCCCCCACCATGCCCCAAGATACTCACTACACCTTTCTAAACATACTGGAAAATATTAAGACACAACCAAACACCCTAATACTGGATGATTTCAACTACCCTGCCATTAACTGGGAAAACTACTCATGTACCAACACCTTTGCCCAACGGTTCTTGGAATTCATAAATTCCAATGCCCTGGATCAACTAATCCATAGTCCCACCAGGGGCTCCAATATCCCAGACGTGGTCATTACCAACATGGGAAATCGATGCTCCACACCTATGGCCATCTTCTCGTTGGTCAGGTCTGACCATAAGCTAATCACCCTTAACAGCCACATCCCACCCCCACCCCCCAGTAAGGAAACCTCCATAAAAAACTTCTCCAAAGCCAACTTCATGCTACTCAAGTCAGAAGTGACAAACTTCATGATACCCATGCAGACGGGAACTGAAAGTTCGACTGCTGAATCCTACACTAAGGCACTGTACAAGCACACCCACTCATGCATGAATAGTCCCATCCCAAATATAACCAAGATGCTCTCCTCCAAAAAAGAAAGCCAATCTGGTGGTCCCCTGCCATAAACAAACTTTACAACAAAAGGAAGAAACTGTTGCAGAAAAGAGGAAAATCCCAGGATGCAAAAAGGTCCCTTACCAGCCTCAGTAAGAAGCTGAGATCCCTCATAAAATCCTCCAAAGCTAGTTATGAAAATAAAATTGCCAAAGATTCCAAAGACAACCACAAGGCATTCTATACTATGTCAAGAATCTAAATGGCAATGCTCAGATCTGCTCTGAGCTACAAGAGAATGGCATTAAATATACTGATCCCAAGGATATTGCCAATATCCTGGCAGAGGAATTCAGTGCCAACTTCACCCCCCTCTCACCCCCTAAACGGCCCATCTCAATACTGGAAGATTGCCAAATTCTGGTAATAACAGCCACACAGGTAAAAAACCCACTCTCCAAAACTAAGAATACAGCATCCATGGGACCAGATGACATCCCAGGCTGTGTACTACATGAACTACAAAATGAACTGGCACCTCACCTAAGTGTCATATTTAATCACAGCCTCACCTCAGGCTACATGCCCACTGAGTGGCGCACAGCTACAGTTATCCCACTCCACAAGGGAGATCCACCTTGGATCCCGGGAACTACCGCCCCATCAGTCTGATGAGCCTGATCTGTAAGGTCATGGAACTTACAAACAAAGACATTGGCAAACTTCAAACACTGGACCCCACTCAGTTTGGGTTCATGAAGGGACAATCTTGTCTCCTGAACCTGAATGACTTCTTCGAATCAGCCTCCAGAGCTGTGGATGAGGGTAAGGTGGTCCACACAGCCTATCTGGACATCGGCAAGTCCTTTGACACCATCCTCCACTCTGGAATCATAGATAGACTTACTAAGCTGGGCATTAATCCTTACATCACTCAATGGGTTGCCAACTGGCTTACTGACAGAACCCACACTGTAAAAGTAGCCGACTCCAAATCCAGCTCCAGACAAGTGGAGTACCTCAGGGTTCAGTCCTGGGACCGCTCTTGTTTGGCATCTACTTCTCTGAACTACAGGCCAACACTAAGGGACTCTGGCTAACAAAGTTCGCAGATGACTGCACACTGGGAGGCATTATTGAATCCCCAAATGATGTGGATACTCTACCAAAAGGCTTTACAGAAACAGATGCTTGGTGCCAGAGCCATGGGCTCAAGATCAATGCCAAGAAATGTATAGTTATCCCCTTTGGGAAAACCCATGAATTACCACATAGGTGGCAGTACGCTAAACACCGAAAGTGTGATAAGAGACTTAGGGACACAGGTGGCCAATGGTCTCACCTTCGATAACCACATCACCACAACAGTCAGGAAATCCTTCTATGTGGCACACCTCATCACTAAGGGCTTTTCATCCAAAAAAAATGAGGCTATTATCCCACTGTACTCATCCCTCATTAGACCCATTATAGAATGCAACGCCCCATTTGGTATGTACCTCTCAAGACATCTGCAACAACTGGAAAGGCTGCAGAAATACCTCACTAAAAGAATCACAGGCCTAAAGCAGATGCCCTATGCTGACCGCTTTAAAAAAAACTCCAGCTATACTCTGTTGCATATCGTCTACTCAGAGGTGATCTCAGCTTAACATACAAGGCCATGTCAAACCCAGAGCTGTTGGGCATGCTACACTTAAAGAAATCCCAATCCCCTCAGAGCCACACACTCCAGGGATCTAACTCTTGTCATCACAATAAACAAAACATGCTGAAGGGATAGGTTCCTGACCCAGAGACTCCCCAGACTCTGAAATAGACTGCCCATACATGTCAAGCAGAGTGTCTCTTTGGCCCTCTTCAAAAGGAACCTTGACGATTGGATGGGAGAAAGGAAATTCACCCCGGGGATCACGTCAGTCACCCTGCTAGATAGGGGTCCAGGGAAGTAAATAGTATGGGAAGAAATATCCAGGGAATTGTTATGGCTAGGCTTGTATAGGCCCTAGGGCTGATAGCCTAGTACCAACCTGTGGGAAATTGTCAGTCCATAATGCTAGGTAAGTTGATGTGGTCAAAAAACAGGGAGAGGATAGGAAGGACCAGATAAAGTAGAGGATTGGAGAAATGGACAAAAATACAAAGAAGTAGTGGGTAGGATCTGTCTTGATAACTCAGGAACTTCATTGAATGTATCACCTTAGTGTTTTGACTTGAACTTTGAACTTGAATGTTATCATTATTTAAAGTAGTTGTTACATACCATTAAGTATTCTAAAGTAGTCCTGTTCAAGTGAAGACAAATTGCTTAATAAAATACTTTCTTTGTACATCAGTATACAATATATATATATATTTTTTCATTTAAAGTACCCTAAAACACATTGATGTTTCAAGCCACCAGCTTTTTTTAATGCTGCTTTAAACATTTTGCTAATTTCTACTTAAAAATATTCAACTTTTCCAGTTCAAGACTTAGAACTTCATGCATGAGCTACAATTTCAGTTAAAAATGCCAGCTTAGTCAGCTGGACTACTGTGAAAATAACCAAAAATGTAAACATATGCTATAATAGAGAATACTGTAATTATGACTTATTATAGGTATTGCTGCCATTTGAGAGTGACAGAAATGGCATTTTAATGAGGATTGGCTAAGCTGCAGGATAAATCGTTGAGCAGACATTTTCTGTTGTGTCAGGGTGCATCAGGTATGGAATACTAAGGCAGCCTGACAGTCAAGTGAAAGAAAGACAGCATTTGCTTGTGGACTAACTTTGATGGAGAAAGACACATTTTTTATTAATTTTTTAATCAAATAATAAAATGCTGTGTTGTCTACTGTCTGACTATGGTTATGCTTAAGTGTTCCTGCAAGGCAGCTGCCACCTGCAGTATGGTGTGCTTTTCTAGTACAACTTTAAACATTGTGTGTGTGTGTGTGTGTGTGTGTGTGTGTGTGTGTGTGTGTGTGTGTGTGTGTGTGTATAGATGAGAGGTGGAGTTGTAATGGGTTGCTCCAAATCTGTATCACAAACATCTGAGGTGTATACAGACAAGGTAGGCATATTTGTGTGTGTAAAGAAAATGTGGCGAATAGCTTTTATTACTGTTGTTTCATTGCAATCACAAATCAGAGGCATACAAAATCAATGAAACAGCTATGATTGCTGGATACAGAAGCTGTCTAGAGTGAAAGTAACTGACCTTGCTTAATTTACTTAAATTAAACCATTATTATTCTGACTTTGCAGAACTGAATTTGCATATAGTAAGCCACAATACTTTACTGTGGCTTCTGTTAGTGTGAGACACACCTGAACTACATTATTGTGGACATTTTTAGAATAAGAAAAAATAAGGTGTACACAGTGAATAAAGGGCTATAACTGCTGGGTATGGGGGTGGTTTGTTAATGAAAACAGCCGGTCCTGCCTTCATGATCAAGTTAAACAACCATTAATCTAGCTTTACAGAATTAGTTTGTATTTATGTGAAGCAAACTGAAATGCTTTACTATGGCCATGTTTATATCACATTCAGGCATCAGAGATGTGCATAGTCAACAAAGCAGATGTAACTAATGGGTATGGAAGTCCTCTGTGGATAAAAAGTCACGGATCTGGTTTGGCAGAAGCAGTGTAACACAATTCATTTTATTTCCTGAAATCAGTGTAATACAGCCATTGTTTTGTGTGTGTGTGTGTGTGTGTGTGTGTGTGTGTGTGTGTGTGTGTGTGCATTTGCACATATATGCATGCAAGGGGTGTTTCAATTTATCAATAATAAGTTAATCATAACATCTTTCACTTTCCATCATAGTCTGAGATCAACACTATACTTAACTGGTCACTTTCATTGGTTGTCTGGTATGAATTTGTGCGAAAACAACTTACTGTTCATATTGTGACACAACAGATAGCTTTCCCATCTCACATCATTTTGTTCTTTTCTCAAGTGATTGGCTGTGGTTATGTCTGTGTGGAGTTTGCCTGTCCTCAATGCCTCTGTGTGGGTTTTAACATATGTTCTAGTTTCCACCAACACACCAGAGGCATATCATAACTGAATGAGGAATTCCACCAATTCTGTGGAGGTGAGCATGCAGTATGCATCTGTGTGTGAGCATACCTTATGATAGATCTGGCTTGTCAGGAGTACTGTCACTATGTGTGAAAATATAATAAATTCAATGTATTCTGTGGATGCACACCATATTGAGGGCACATGCATTACTTTGGATAGCAGGAAACATACAAGATCAATTAACAGGTACTAATTTTTCAAAAATAAGTCATAAAATGCATTACTAAACATCTAGATTCCACATCTCCAGGTCCCATTTGTATAATGGGATTTTAACACCGACTTAGTAGGGGGCCCTTCATCAGCCTCTGCCATTGGCCCCATCTAGTCTAAAACTGTCCCTACTGACAGGTGTGCTAAGTGCAAGTGGAAGGCAGTATGGACGATATTTCTTTACCATTCTTTACAAACAAACCTCAGTGATGTGCAGTGAAGGTCACAATAGCTTGTTTATTGGCAATGCATTGTCTAGGACCATCAAGTTGAAAGACATTATTGTGATAATTATGTTTTTTATTACTTTCCTCTCAATCAGACACCAGAACTTTATGCAGGTGGCTATCTTTTGGTGTACAGGCAAGGAGTCATACTGCATCTATATGTCTAGCAGCAATAACTTGAAAAATTACTGTGGCAATTATTTTTTAACTTTCATCTTAGTCTAACATCAGAGGGGTACACAGAATGTGTCAGTATCTGTGTTTTGGGGGAGGGATATGGAGGCATGTTGTGTATATGCATAATAGCAACAACTTGATGCCATTTGTTCCTTCATTTTCTTCCCATTCTAATACTAGAGTAGTACACAGAAGGTGACTATCCTTTTTAAGGGAGGGGGGGGATAAGAAGCAGTCACTGCTCTCAGATATGATTTATGTATTCTTGAAAGCAGTTTTTTTTTCAGTTTATTGGCAACTACTATTTTGGCAGCTTTGAACATTAAGCTTTGGATACAACACATTTCTTCCTTGAAATGAAAAAAAAAGACTGAATTTCTTTACTTAGGATTACTGTTCAGGCCATCATTGCAGCAAAAATGTGGAAAAAGCTCTAAAATGCATCGTAGACCATGCAGCAGCATGACATGATTTTTGGAGACTTCTACCCCAGCTTAATTCAACTACTTCCTTCACAGTTACTATAGTTCAGTCTTGGCAATGTAGGATATGTTGAAAGGATGGAGGGAAAAACTATTTCAGTTAACCCCCACTCATTTAGTAACATTTCACATATCTCTTGCTTTGTAGTCACCTGCCACCACTGGTTTTCACACTGCTTTCTTGTTTTTACAGGCACCTGCTATGAAGAGAATTAGTTCCTATTTCCAAGATAAAGCCTTTGTATTTGTAACCATATAAATGTGTTAGGTTTGTCAGGTATTTTAGTACTACTGCTTCATTGTGTACTGATTGGAAGATTGGTAATGAACATTCTTGCAGCATACTTTTTACATCTAAATATTTTATAGCATGTTTTAGCTTTTAATATTCAGTCATATGTAAATACTGCATTTAAGTTTGAAGTTTAAGTAGGTTTACATACAGCACACTAAAATATGATGGTAGTTGCCAATGCATATAGCATCACATTCACTATACTAAATGGCATATAGTGCTGTAAAAATGAGATTTTAACAATAATAGTTTTTAAAGATAGATTTTGTGCTAGACAGACCAGCTTTCAGACAGACTTAACATTTTGCATCATATACAAATTTTGTTACAAGATATTTCTATGCATATACATGTATTGCACTGATTCTTAGAGAAAAAAGCTGTAAAATGTATATTTTATTAAACAGATGACACTGAATATGATACAGTATTGCTTAAATGAAAGTACAATCCAGCATACAATTTTCCAAGGGTAACTTTACATAAGACAAATGAGGCAATCCAATGGATGAATATGTAAATGTTTATTTCAATACCCCCAGGAACACACTCATAGTAAAAGAACTGCAGAACTTCGTGAATTTGGATTTTTTCTTTATGTATATTTATTGTATGATATACTGTGGGGCAGTAATAGAATTTAATTAGCTTCTTTAAAAAGTGGCATTGTAAGCGTTATAGCTTGATAAATACATCAACATAATTTCCCACTTTAGTTCGTGTGCATCTGACCCAGCAACTGATATACAATTGTGTACTAGTGATTGGACTAGTCATGTGATGATTTCAGATATTTGATTATGAAATTGATCCATACAAGTTATCCTGGTTTCTGAACACAGGGTAAGAAGATTTAGATATATTGAAAAATGTGTTTTCTTAAGCCTACAGGCATCATAGAGGATACTAATTGATGTTAAAAGACTGAATACATTTGATATTTTTAACCAAATGACAATATAATTACTTAATGGATTTTTAAAAGCAAATACTTGATTTTACAGATAAGATTAGTGCCATATCAATGCATTAGTATTATTTAGTATTTACTGGTGCTGAAGCAATGAAAATGCTATACTTTGCTTTTTAAGGGATTGTAGTAAAGGCTGCATGCCATTCTATGTGCATCTAAAATTCAAGATGATGACAAAATAGATATTTTTGCAATTTTTCATTTCATGTCCACTGAAAGCAAAAGTGATATTAAGCACATTCAGTAACAATGGACATATAGTACACACATATGTACAGCATTTGTTAGCCCAGGAAAAAGTGATTGATTTATGGGTTACATGCCTGCAATGTACTAAGACTTTGTAAGACATTTAAACTAGGATACACAGAGCACCAGTACTAAGAACTGTATACATCGTCATCAGTTTTAGTAAATTTAGATGCATTGAAAATGTATACAGACATTGTGGGTAACACAAGGATAGGCAAGGTGAATAATCTAGGAATCTTCTGTTTTTAGCTATGGCTGAAAAACACCTGAGGTCGACAAGATTTCCTTTTCATGTTATCTATTATAGGTTTACAAGAAAGAATATATTTTGGCAAGAGTTATGATATGACCAGGTAAATGAAGAAAAAATGTTTGTATTACTACAGGATCAAGGAAGATCAATAAATAAAAAAAATATTTGTGTGTTTGCAGTAATTGCTGAGTAAAGTGTTAAGTTTAATTATGCTAATAAAAAAATTTTGGTTGGACTTCTGACTAATTATCAACTGTTAATCTATCACATATGTTTCTACACACCTTGAAGTACATTACAAAATTAAAACTATGACATAATAGTTTGAAGTTAATGTGTCAGGGACTACAGACAGGTGCTTAATGTGATTCCAGGAGAATTCACAAAGAACCAGTTGTGATGTCCCTTCTCTGGGCCATTAACCAAGGACCTTGAATCCTCACCACTGACACTGGAGAGGGACATTCACTTGGAATAAAAATGGATACACCCAGTATTTCCAGATGCTGCTCTCTGCATCAAGCACAATTTCCCTTAAGAGCACACAGGAAACACACAAAGTCTGGTATCCAAATGGCTCTATCTGTCTCTCTCCAGGTCCCCAGTAAGACTCCCACTGGTACAGATATAGGGTTGAGACCTCAGCCAAGTGTTCAGCTATAGAGTTCGGACCTCGGACGAGTGTCCAAGCCAAGTTCCCCAGGACCATCTCTGGGAAACTAGTGCCTTGTGTCCCTGCTCAAAGTAGCTGAAACACACATACAGTTTGAGATTTGATTTTCACACACACACACACACACACACACACACACACACACACACACACACACACACACACACACACACACACACACACATGGGAAAGGCTGGCACAGATTTATGAGCTATGTCCCCTTCTGTCCAGACTATAAGGATGTTACACTCCCACCAGACACTCCAAAGCCAGCTACTCCAAAGCTCTTACAAGGGTACCCAGTTATACTGAGTAAAATTAATATTACTAGAAATGGTAATGGTAATGGTAATGTTGACCAAACAGCAAGGCTTTCAAGAGTGGCTGCAGTGCCACTGAATAAATATAAGCACTCTCAAAGGTTAAAAGATTCTCTAAAGGACCAGCCACAATGAAAGTTTAAATATATTTAATAATAAATACTAAAAGAACATGGAACTACTAAATATTTATTTACAATAAACATCAGAGTTTCAATCACAGAAAATATTAAAAATAATACAGGTAGACATGTTCCCACAGTTACAGTAAAACAATGCAACTAATCTCACTATATTTTCCCAACTGATCTAAAGAATTTTTTCCCTGGTTACTTACTAGAGCAAGGCAAGATGAAGTAGGTGAGAGATCCTTCTTTGTCAGGTTCCAAGAACAGACTGCCCTGAGACTTCAGTCTCACCTAGTATTAAACATTATTTTAGTGATGGATTACAGAAGGACATCACATACATCTTATCATCTGACTTCTGGTTCTCATGTATCTCCCCATTACAAGAAACTGTCAGGATTTAGCATGTATGTCAATAATAAACACAGAGAGCCTTACTAAGATCTGCTGGGTTTTCTGGAAGTCATAAAAGAATTTCAAACTTCCACCCTTTTAGAGCAGCAATTGTCTCACTCCAAACATAATGCATAAAGCTTCCTAGGACAGCCTTTTTGTCTCTGGTTGTATTGAGAAGTGTAAGGCACAGTAATTTAATTTCAGAGCATTTTTTCAAAGTTAGCTGCGGCTGGACTGTTATTAACCTTTTCTCTTCCAGTGTCCTTTGTTATAATATGTACATTTTAACAGTTAAAATAATTCATGTATATTTCTTTTTCTGTCCAGTAGGGCACACTGTTGGTACATTTTTAACACAAGCAGCTTTACAAATACATTTTCAACACAAGCATCTGTACAAATCAGTTTGATATACAAATGACATAATTCTTTACAAAATTCCAGCTAGGTATGCTGGCATATGTTACACATCCACTGCCCTACTTCTCCTGGCATAGCTAGCAATATCTCACATTGTCACAGAAATCAACTCACTTTAGAAAGAAACTTGAGCACTAAAACTGTTATGATCAACTTTATAGAAACCCTCACTTTTGCAATGGGTGAGAACCAACATGCATTAGCAATTCATGATATATTTTCAAAAAGGATAAAGTTATTGCCCCTTGCAAATGATACAGTTGTGCATGTGTGTATTTTCACAAAGGACATTTTTTGTGATATTACAAAGGAATGCAGTTTGATTGACAAATGTGCATTTTTAAACATCGCTTCAGTAGTATGTAATAAGAATTTTTAAATCCCTGCAGACTGGGAAGTGTGAGGACAGGGAGAAAGATGATTTCAAATGTATAAAATGGATGCCAGTGTTTTATTACAAGAACTGACAGGCATATACCTCATTTGCTATGATTTAGGCATAAATTAGGTGTTTGTTCTTTAAAATATGACGACTTCCATAACATTAGACCTTTTCTTTTTAAATATATATATATATATATATATATATATATATACATATATATATATATATATATATATAATATATTTCTATGGGATCTAGTAGGTCAAGTACCTAATGAACCTTTATTTTAAGTATCTAATGAACTTTTTTTGCTCAAAATGAGTTTTCTTTTCCTTTTCTGACCCTCTGCTATAATTTTTACAATTCAGTGCTGTGCTTTTAGATGCTCAGAGACTGAGCTGAGTAGTAGTAGTCAGAGGTTAAGACATGGACATGGGACTAATTAAGGTACGTTATGAATGCATATATCTGAAAAAACTTGTGCAATCACTGGAAAAGAGGAAATTAGTTATTATATGTTTGTATGCAGTAGTTTTGATAAGGGACATACCATTATGACATGTTTTGTTTTGGAAACTCAGAAACTGAATTGGGTTTTATTAGATATATGAAGGAAGCTTGTGTGGAAGTGTGAAGGATGTTGATGAATATAATTAATATTAAATAAGACAGGACCTAGCATGGACCCTTGTGGAACATCTGTGGAAGGAATGGAGAACGGGTACAAAGCCATTTTATAGATTGCTGTCTGCCCTGACATAGTGTTTAAACCACAGAAGAGTGGATTTAAAGAGGTCAAGTGAGGACATTTGGTTTAGGAGGGAGTTTGCTATGTGATACCATTTTGAAGCTTTAGACAAGTCGAGGAATATGGTGGAGATGAGTTTACCACTATCCCTTTGTTAATGGTGTCCATGAAGGACATCAGAGTAGTGGCAGTACTGTTGGCTTGGTGGAAATTGTGCTGAGTAGGAGTGAGCAGTTGTTCTACGAGGTGTTTCAGGAGTTGTTTATGAATGCATTTTTCTAGTGTGTTCTAAGCAAATGACCACTGGAGCCTTTTTAGCATAGCCATGCATCCTAAATCTCTGAAAAGTTCTGGGACCCTTGATAAGTATAAGCAGGGGCTTGGGAGGTGAAACATTTGCAAGCAGAGACCCTAGGAGATGAATCATTTACAGGCTGAATGTATCCTTTAGAGATGTAGGTGCCAAACCAGGGATGAATTTCATGTTCACCATATGATTGTCAAGGTTACACTTGAATTGGTTTAGGGAATAACTCTGCTTCACATGGATGGGGAGGCTGTTCCAGAAAAGGGGTAGTCGCTGGGGGGTTCTTATTATATAATCGAAGACGCGATCCTTCCAATGCATTTTGATCGAACCTGAAAGCAAAATAGTGAAACATCATATAAGCGATTTCTTTTCCTGGGAAAGAAGTTGCTTGGCCGCCTCCGTTACTTTGCAGTTTTTGTCACTGGAGTGTGATCTCAGAGTTGGTATATTTAAGTAGGGGGGGTGTAGGGTGCACAGCCCCCCACATCAGTGAATGGTGGGTGAAACCCCCCACTTTATGTAATGTTTTGAAGTTTTTATTTTTATTTATTTTTTTTTGTGGAACAGTGATTTTTTTCCCTAGGGAAAAAAAACGCTGTTCCAAGTGTTCGGGATTGTAAGCTTTCACTTACATGGGGTCGATAAATCAGCATTCTTTTTTTAAGCATTCGCTGATTTAACATAGACCCATCTCTGGGATACATACCTGTCTCTCCAGCATATCTTATTTATATTACAGGCAAGGTTTAATGTTTTTAGAATTGGTAATTCTGGTGCTGTTTGTTTTACAGATATGCAGAAGGTCCATCAGTGTGGAAAATGACAATTCCTTGTATGCCAGGCATAGATCTCCCCTCAGCAGCCTGTAGGAGACAGAACAAAGAGATTAGGCTTTGAGGTGATCTGCATAGGACATTTTGCTTACATCTTGTATTCTTTTATAGTGAGGAACCTCTATGGCATTTCTGCTTGTTGGACTTGCTATTTAAATTCATACAAGAGGGAGCACTGTACTCAGTAATCAGTCTGATGAATGCTGAATACAGTGGACTAATGACCTCCTTGGACTTTGCTGGCATACCTTTGTTTATAAGTTGTACAACATAGCATGATTTCCTCACTGCTGTAGACACATGATGGTCAAAGGCAAGATTACTGTCTGTCTGTGTGTGTGTCCCCAAGTCCCTGCCTATTGGATCGACACTTATTGGTAGGTTGTCAATATGATAGTTGCCAGGGATGGATGACTTCCCTTAAGGATACTATTATGAATTTTTTTAATTTAGTTTTAGTCCATGGCTCTGATACAAGTTATTGGCCTGTGTAAGCCCTTCTTACAGAACATTTGTGTCAGTGGGGGATTCTATGATTGCTCCTAATTTGCAATCATCTGTAAATTTGGTCAGCCAGAGGCCCTTGACATTGGTCTTGACTTCAGAAAAGTAAATGGCAAAAAGGTACAGTCCCGGGACCAGTCTCTGAGGGAGTCTGCCTGTGAGTGGCCACTTTGTAGAGGTGGACTCCCCAATTTTAACTTCCTGAGTCTTGTCTATAAGTCAGATGGCTATCCACCAGTGACCTAAGGGTTTACCTCTTGAGTTTGTCAACAATGCCTGAGTAGGGTACTGTGTTAAATGCCTTGGCCAGGTCAAAGTAGGTAGCGTGACTCATTCTGTCCTTATCCATTGTTTTGATGACCTCCTCAATGAAGTCCACTGCGTTGAGTAGGCATGTCCTGCCTTTGACAAAACCAAATTGGGTGGGGTCTATTGTCTGGAAGTTTCCTATGTCATTATTGATAATTTCCATGATAATTCTTTGCATGGCTTTGCATACAAGACTAGTGAGGTTTACGGGTCTTTAGTTTCCAGGGTTTGTAGATGGCCCACCTTTGTGCAGCGGGATGAGTGTTGATGCTCTCTGTTGATTAGGCATGAAGCCTGTTTGGAGGCTACAATTAAATAACAATTCCAGAGAGCTAAATAGGTCATTTTTCATGCTATTTAGAAGGCATCTTGGATTAGTGACTGAGCCCATCAATTCAGTGTTCTTGGCCTTAAAGAAAGCCATTGATGATATGCTCCCTGGCGATTGAAGGAAGAGTTATATTTGATGGTATATCCTTGGGGGAGCTTGAGGGGGAGAGAGGGGTAAAGTCAGAGCTGAATTTGTCTGCAGTAGGTTTGCTACATCGTCTGTCTCAGTATACTGGGGTGGCTTGTTTTTTTAAGTTCATTATCTACTTGTTCTTGGTGAATCACTTGATAAAGCCCTGCATGGAGTCAGGGTGAAAGCACTTGTATATGAACTGTTACAATAAAACTATTTATTTGTAGCTGATTTCAGTGTGCCCGACCGTTCATTTTATTTTTAGTTACTTTTAACAGTCTGCATCTACTTTTTGTTATGTGTATTTCATCGAGGAGGTCTTTGGGATTTAGGAAGATTACATTCAAGTGCCTCAGTATATGTGGGTCTGTGTGTCGGCTTTGTACTGTGTGTTTGATGGGTGCAGCTTGTGTACTACTGACAATCTGTTTGACATCGAGTGCTTTTTTGTGATACCTCTGACTACAGTGGCATTGAATAAATACATCTCTTAAAGACCTTATCAGTTTGTTTGAGAATTAGCTGGCTGTCAGTAAACATGAGGCAATTTCTGCATTGCCTTAAGATGCCCATATCCACAAGGCTAGTAATGGAGATAGTGGGAAAGTTCATATCATTGGCAACAGGCCTTTTTTATTGATTAGACAGTTGCAGTGAGAATATAAAGTAATGTCAGGAGTATCTGCTTTACAACTCTGGGGGCAGTGCTTGTCAGTGCCAACTAGTTGTCCTGTGTGCAGCTATGTAGTAGTTAAACTTCAAGGGTGATTTTTACAGGAATGATGTCAACTCAGGGTACCTACATATATCCAGGACACTGGCAAGCAGATTTAGAAAAACTACTAAAGCAGACATCAATGATTTATGGATGATTTAGGGAGATGTTCTGAAGTTAGGTTTGGCAGCAGCTAATCAGTTGGTACTTATTGAAAAGAAAGAATTAGTTTTGTCAGGAATGAAGAAGAGAGGTGATTTGTCTGATTGGCTACTACTAGTGCTGGTCTCATCACAGCTTTACCCTACTGAAATACAATGTCCCATCTTCTCTCATCAGATGCAAAACAGTAGCACCAATCCAAAGATGAGAAGCAGGCAATAGGCTCTTTGGTGATAAACAGTCTTGTCCTAAATGATGGATATGCTCCTGTATGCTTTGTTGTAGCCCTTTCCTGCTAGATGCCAAGAATAGCAACTAGACCAATCAGGAAGGTCCCACACAGACACTTACTGCACAATTGGAGACAGACGGGTCTCAATGCTCTCTGCTCCTTCTCTCATTAGGAGCAAAATACAAATTCCAAGCAGGCACCCATGAAATAGTTATCAGGCTTTTTTTGTAATCAGCAGTCTCCAGGAAATAATGTCCCCATGTTTCTTCTCTCCCCAGGAGAGAAACAGAAGCACTAATCCCAAAATGACTACTGAGAGGCATAATGTGGGCTCTCCAATTGGTGATCTTTGACTAGATGTTACAGATTTTAAAGTTAAGATGGAAAAAATAGGTTAATATTGTAATAGTTGTAGTGTGCACTAAACAATTAGATATGAAATAGGGGGCAACTTATGCTTTAGCTATCTAAGTGGACAGCCACTAATTTTAAAAGAGCAAGCTAGCTTGGAAGGGGGTGGGAGTTTAATGTTCTAGCTCTATGAAATACAGTTGGATAGCCAATAAAGTTAAATAGTTGAAAGTACTGACTTCACAAAACTGATAATTTTGTGCTTACTTACAATATCCAATGAAAGAGAAGAGGGAAATAAGTATGTGGTCAGATTAGCATAAGGGGAGGGCAACCAGAGATACAGTTGAATTTAACAACACAGCAGTACCAGCAAGTGTGGAGGAAAAATGTATTCTATGTGACTCATAAGGGACACATCTCTGGTCTCTTTCCTAGTTTAAATATGCAATTGAAAGCAGAATAGAATTACAAACACAATGCAAAGAAAATAGACCACAATATACAAACAGAAAAAGGCAATACAAATTATAAGAAAGCAAAAATAAAATTACTTTTACCTCACGGAAATCTATTGCAGAGTCTGAGTACACTTTCCAGTAAAGCCCATTTTAGAAAATGGGGAAAGACTAGCCAAAGGATGGAAGATGGATATCTTTTGATGAGTTTTTACCTTATTGTAGTAAAGTAATATAGGACTTTTACCAAAATTGTATGCTGTAGGATTCTTATATGGACCCATTTATTAGTATTGAGACTGGGTCTGCTATTGCATCAGAGGCTATTTTAGGTATTCTGTATCTGTCATCAACCGATGGAAAGCATGGCTTGAGTCTGTGAAGTTTCTTATGTAGGAAGTAGAAACAGTTTTTAAGGTAAAGGCTGAAGTAGAAGTAGAAGTCTGAGATGTAGCGGGGTAACTGGGGAGTTGTCTCTGGTAAGGGCAGTTATACTGTCTATGAAGTATGTGTTACACTTTGTAGCGGTTTTCAATGATGACTAGTCAAGTGTGATACCAGAACAGATTTTTGTTCCCAAGTGAAGTAATTTATTGATGGAAAATCAGAATTTCTTTGGATTGTATCTACAGTGGTATTGTAGGTTACTGTAATATTGCTTCTTGTCTTTGAGTTTTGTTTTTTTAGGTTATAGAGTTCTGTGAACTTTTGCAGGAATTGTGGTGTTTAATTTGCTTGCCCTTGTTGTTTTTCATGAGAATTCTGGAGTTATTAAATAGCCAACACATGAACATTGTTGAATGTTTTTACACAGGTATGTATTTACTCTCCCTTACCTCTAAATATTCTGTTATCTGATAATAGAGTTTAGGCAACAAAAAAGGTATAGGGGAGTGTTAAATGAAATACCAGCTCTGATTGAGTTTATAGTTGAGTCTAGAAAAGAAGCGAGGGTTAAAAAAGGCTAATCAGTATGGCATATAAAATTATACAGGATAATTACAAGAATCAATTAGAACTTAGAAAAGGCTGGAAAATGAGAATGGAAAGGCAATATACAAAGAAGCACTTTGAGTATATTTTTATGGTTCCAAATATGCAGCAAAATCTAGAAGGTTTAGATATTTGCATGGGAGTGTTTGCATAGATATTTTATACCCCAAACAGACTGCAGAGAATTTTTCCACATGTCGACCGCAATTGCTGGGGGGTGTGATGGGAAAGAGAGAGGCACTTGGGAACATGATTTTGGAGAATGTAATGACTTAAAAGATTTTAAAAATTCCCTACAGGGTACTTTGTCAGAAATGTTGGGGAGCAAATTATTGTAACTAAGGAAATGCTTCTTCAGAACTGAAATAAAGAAACTGAATTACCTACACATAGTACGGCCCTACTAAGTTTAATGTTGTTGGCTGCCATAGAAAAAAAAATAATTACTAGAAAATGGACATCAAAAACTAAATCAACTACATCAGAATTATTGAATGTTGGAGTGGAGATAAAAGAAATAGAGATGAAATCTTTAAAAAGGGAAGACAGCAAACTATATAGAAATAAGTGCAATCTGTGGCAATACTACATGCAGAATAATGTTCAAGAAGAGAAGTGAGATTTCAGGGAAGGCAGGCCTTGAAAAAACCTATGTAATGTTAAACTGAATAAGAGGCATTATTATATAATGTTAGAAAAGAAAAATAAATATTTTCAATGGGCTGCTTTCTACATTATGTGTGTACAATGTAATATGTGATGTTAAAGGTGTTTCTAAAGAAAATCTTTTACCTGGTGTCTCCATGTCACTTGAGAACAGAGAGCAGATATCATCCATTTCCCTGTCCACTGCCCTGCAGTGATAAACCTGAGCTCTTGGATATCACTAGGCAAGGGTGGCATTGATGTGGAACCATCACGAGCTACCCAGAGCAATCAAAGGGGGTTTCTATTTCCCTTTGGAAGAAACAAGTGGGTATTTAGCAATGCTGTGGACATGGCTCTAGCTCCAAGTGCTCTTTTACTGGACCAAGTGCATAGGGCATCTTGCTGGTATGAAAACTTTATATGTCACCTGCAAACTGCTACAATTCAGTTTTCCAAATGAAGTCAATAAATCAGCAGCACTAACTCATTCCTTCCCCCAGGATGGAATACTTGGTTATCCCCCTCACAGTCTTACCAGCGTCACAAGTTAAACCTTGGTTTCCTGTAGTGGAACACTCTACATTACTGGGACAGCCCTTATTTTTCCCCCTCCACCACCAAAAATGTGGGTGATGCTTACAGAACATATATTAGGGTTAAAGAGGAAGGCTAAGAGTTACTGACTCTTGGGGACAGATCTGAAAACTAGGAAAGGAGTTTAAGACTGCCCTTTGAGACCCCTTTTTGTGCATACACGCAGCATATTAAACAAATATACGAAAAAGAAAAAAAAAAGTCACATCCTGATGTTTTTTTCTGCAGTTCATATGTTGCTGCATAATTCTGTTGTTTTTTTCTAGCCTGTAATACTGCAAAACAGCCTGATGGTGGCAGGCATGCTAGTTTGATTTCATTTTGTAGCCACTGATCCATCATAGTAATATACAACTTGTATCCCATATAATTACAGAGAAACGCATTTTCTGTGGACCTGTTTTATCATCCATAAACACTGAGAATACTGTGATTTCTTTATTTCTTTGGCCATGTCTGACAAGAATGTAATTTTTCTCTTTTTGCAATTACTCCTTCTGCTTTTTGCTACTGTCTTCTGAATAACATTTTATCACATTTTTGAACATTAAACTTTGAGAAATCCACAAATTCACTAAGAAAAATCCCAGATCCTATCAACTCCACACCACATAATATTAAATAAAAAAAAAACATTTATTAAGCACTTTTGTCCCCTCAAGGTGGCCTGTCTGTGTTCTTTGAATTTCTGAATATTAAACTTGAAAGAACAAATGCAGCTGCTTTTAAGTTCATAATTGTTTCATGCCACAGTTTGTGGTTGAAGTGCAACACTATTCTTGTATCTTAGGATATGAAATATTCACTCCTAGCAAAGACTTTTTGTCTCAGATTAACTGGCAGGATGGCTTATACAATCAACCTCAAACTCTCCATCAGCAATTAAAACTATCATTCTTCTTCTTCGCATTTAAATTAACCCCCACTCCACTTTACAAAGGAATAAGATCATTATAAAATTAGAACAACTATATATATATATATATATATATATATATATATATATATATATATATAAATATATATATATATATATATATATATATATATATATATATATATATATATATACAGGGCAAACTGCAATAATAGATTAAATTCACATATGAGTTGCACATACAAAAAATTCACTCTTAGCACAATCTAATAGAGCAGTACAATAGTAAGATGAAATAACTATATTAAATAGGTGCAAGTCAGAATATATTAATATGTTAAATGTAGCTTATTTGTTTAAGAAGTTTGCAAAGGGAGTGTTAAATGGTAGCATTTGATTAAAAAGTGACAATTAAAAGAACGCTATAACTCAGATTTAGTGAGGAAAAAAAGGATTAAAAGATTATGGAAGGGAGATAAAAAGATGGAGGTAACTTAGTAAGAAAAAGTGACAAATTATTAGATGAGTTCAGTAGAAAATAAAACTATAAAAAGTACAATAGATAGTAATAATATAAGAAAATTCTAGAATAGGACATCTTTGGTAAAGCTTCTTGAATGCCAGTACGCATGAGCATAGTACTCATCTATAAACCTATAAATGACTAGCAGTACACACTTCACAAAAAATAGTTTCAAGACTTTTATTTATTGGTCTTGCACCTAGAGTATTGTAGCTAGAATCCATGGACTACACTTTTTTGTGTACCTTTTTTGTCCTTATGCAGGCCAGCCATCAAGCCATTGCAACAGCCACCCATTTGGTCCTGACTGAGATGACAGCACGATGCCCATTCATTCCCTGACTGAGGGAGAGTGGTCCATGCACAGAGTGGTCCATGCAATGAGGCTGTCATGAGGGTATTTTTCACATTAAATTTTTAACTCCATCTGCTGGCAGTGACATAAGTTCCCACATGTACCGTCCAAGAGCTACTGAACCCACCCTGATTGAAGTTTATTTGACTGGTACTAGCTTTTGCCTATTCCTGGAACAACATAGCCATCAACTGTGAAACCACCAGATCCCACCCTCTGAGCAGGTGTGTCAGCAAGAAACGACACGTTTTTCACCATGCATCTCAACTCTTCCGCTGCCTGCGCTGGTACTTGAAGCTGGATGATACGAGCTACACTTACAGTTTTCTCCCTCTTCACCACAGACCGGGGGCGTGTCTTACTTTTTTAATGCAGACTATAAACATTCTAGATGTAGCTACCCCTCCCTTACTAAATCACTTGCTTCTAACAATGCCTATATGATATAACATATGATGTATCAAATACCATAAGGAAATGAGAGATTTTACAGAAAGGTAAACAGTCTGCAGACAGGCTATAGAATCAAGCACAGAAATGGAACAAAGGGAAAAAATATGTATATAATGTTTTCTTTGCATGTTGTCCCAAGGCTGGATTAAAAGAAAAGAAAATTGTCCCAGTCCCCTTCAATAATACACATCACACCAAATGACATTTGATGACCTTTATTAAATTTCCATAACATAGCTTTAATCGCCAACTTTATTAATTACAACTATTCATGATAGAATTGATTCTAAATACAGCATAATATCCTTGTAATGTTAATCAGGGCAGCGTACCTACTCACCCTATCCCAGTAAGCAGCGTCCATACCTCTGCTCGCTTACTTTACTTATGAAGCAGCGTCCCAACTCACTTCATACACCATCCATTGAAATACCTTCCACTAAATAAGCACCATCCTTACCTCACCTTGCTTATCTATTTAGCAAGCTTCCTCCAACTACTCATTTCCTGTCCCCAAATCCTTGACATGAACATCCAGACATCAGAGGGGGAACAGAAGAGGGCAAGCCTATCCCTCTTCTCCATCTACCCCCACTGATAATTAACCCTACTCAAAACACAAGCAGGTGCCCGTAGAACCCTTGCATGGCCAAAAGGAAAACTGAAGAAACAAAAAAGCCAGCAAGTGTTGGCAAATGCCACATCCAAATAAATGGTTTATTCCCATAGGGAAAACAAATTCCCCTATGTCTCTGAAATTGTAACAATTTACAAAACCATCAAACCGGTTTTGGCTCCTCAGAGCCTTCTTCAGTGATACAAACAATAAAAAAAGTCAAAGTATCAGTATACATACATATATATGATTAAACCACACATAAAGACCAATCACAACACTGCATTTATAATTGGTCATTAAGGCCAGGTGAAAACAAGGCTCCAAGTTTTATAATCCATTTTCTCTCCTTTGAGCTGAGTAGTTCATTCCAATATTGTTTATCTTTACATTTTCCCTTTATACAGTCAATAATAACAAATTTAAAGCATGCTGATGCATGTTTCAAACTATGTTTATATAGTGCATTACTAATGCGTTTGTTTTTGATATCACTCAAGTGTTCACAAATTCTGAGACGAAAAGACCTGGAAGTCTTTCCAACATAGAAAGCAGAACAGTTACAGGTCACCAAATAGATGACCCACTCAGTACTACAATTGGCCCAAAATTTGATGTCAAAGACCTCTGAAGTATTTCTACTACTAAATTCACAGGTGTGTGAAACACGAATACAAAAAGAACAATGCCCACAGGGTATACACCCAACAATAGGTTTGCCTGTAAGGGACAACTGGGCAGAATCAGAAGAATCGGAGCCCACTCTCTTATAATGACTAAATTTGGAGCCAATAGTCTGTCCCCTTCTAAATGAAAAAGAACATCTCTCTGGAAGAAAAGAGTTCAATTTTTGATCAGCTTTAAGCACATTCCAATGTCTATATATAATATTTTTGAAGCCCTGTGTATTTCGTCCATAGGTAGTCACCAAACGCAAGGGCTGTGGATTCAAATTATTGTTCTTGTCTCTGTATGATAATAAATCCTCTCTATTTATATTGGACGCCCATCTTTTGGCTACATGCACAGTGCCTGGACGATAACCCCTCCTGATGAATCTGTGTCAGATCATCCCGGGCCTCAGAAAAAGACTGTTGGCTAGAACAAATTCTTCTAGCTCTTAAAAACTGAGATTTGGGTATATTCTGGATGATATGTTGTGGGTGGAAGCTGGTAGCATGTAATAAAGAATTAAATTCAGGGAATTTTCTGAACACCCTAGTTGACAAAGTATTGTCCTCATTTCTAATAATTTCAACATCAAGAAATACTATCCTAGATGTATGACAAGTCAACTTGAATTCAATTCCCCATATATTATTATTAAGATATTCAAGAAACTCCATGAGATAATGTTCATCAGCTTTCCACACCAACCAACAATCATCCAGATAACGACGCCAAATGTCCATCTCAAACATATAGATGTTATGATTATGATCGTAAATCATAATTTCTTCTATATATGCCATGAAAAGATCTGCATATATGGGTGCAAAAGATGCACCCATAGCAGTACCTTTAGTTTGCCAGTAGCATTGATTTTGATAATAAAAAACATTACTGGACAAAACATGTTCTGTAAGACATACCAGAAATGTGTTAAATCCAGGTCGATATAAACCTGATCTAGCCAAACAATAGTTCAATGCTTGTAGGCCTGCCCAATGTGGAATATTGGTATAAAGAGAGATAATGTCCAAAGTGCACAATAGCCATTGTGATTCAAGTTGGGTGTTATTGATAATATCCAAAAATTGGGTGGTGTCTTGAATTCTAGCTCTAATGAATCCCAATAACGGTTTTAAATATTGGGTTAAATATTCGGACAATGGTTCGGTGAGAGACCCATGTCCAGAGACAATGGGTCGACCTGGTGGATTGGTGGCATGTTTATGGATCTTAGGTAACAAATATAGATATTGTTTCATAGGTGAAACAACCATTAATTGTTCTTTCGTAGATTGTGTAATAATACCCTCCTCCACCGCCCCAGTCAAAAACTGACCAATTTGACGCTGACAATGAGGTGAGGGATCCAAAGGCATCCGCCTATAATATTCTTTGTCACCCAATTGCCTCATTGCCTCATTGTCATAAGCAACCTTGTCCAATACAACCACCGCTCCACCTTTATCAGCTTGAATGATAACCAGATCTTTGTTATTAATAAGCTCATCCAAACTATGTATTTCTTCAGTAGACAAATTATTATAAGAAACAGGGAAATCCCTAAGATGACAATGTATGTCCTGTAGGACATTATTTTGAAACACCCCCACTAAATGTGTCATCGGTGGATTAAATGTGGATTTTTTAAACTTGAAATCCTGAGATATATCACAAACATTATTATCAAAAAACACCTTCAAATTCAAAATTCGACAGAAATTTATCACATCCTGGGCCAGAGATTGTTCAGAGACAAAGAACCCAGGGACAAAATTAAGCCCTTTATTTAATAATTTGAGTTGTCCATTGGTCAATTCAACAGAAGAAATGTTGTGGACATTGGAATCAGAAGTTAATGTTGTGTCATAATTTTCAATTATTCTCAGGGATGTAGGTGATTATGAGAGGGGTAAACCCTTTGATACATCTAAAAATGTTTCTTTCAGGTTACCCAGAGATGATAATAAGTATGATAAGAGGTCATCTACTCCCAAAAGAAAAAGGCCCAAATCTATCCTTAAGAAAAATTTTGGTTTTTCTAGTGGTACCTCTGGGGAGGATACCTCTTCTAATACGGAAGGTGAACTTGACGAATACTCTAGAGAGGGGTTACCCAAGGCCAAAAGGGATAACTCTTCATACCCTCTCAATTTAGATACAGACGAGGGGGGCGGAAGCATAAGAAAAGAAACATTCAAACAGAGTCTGGAGGCATTGTTGAAAATTATGACACAACATTAACTTCTGATTCCAATGTCCACAACATTTCTTCTGTTGAATTGACCAATGGACAACTCAAATTATTAAGTAAAGGGCTTAATGTTGTCCCTGGGTTCTTTGTCTCTGAACAATCTTTGGCCCAGGATGTGAAAAATTTATGTTGAATTTTGAATTTGAAGGTGTTTTTTGATAATAATGTTTGTGATATATCTCAGGATTTCAAGTTTAAAAAATCCATATTTAATCCACCGATGACACATTTAGTGGGGTTGTTTCAAAAAAATGTCCTACAGGACATACATTGTCATCTTAGGGATTTCCCTATTTCTTATAATAATTTGTCTACTGAAGAAATACATAGTTTGGATGAGCTTATTAATAACAAAGATCTGGTTATCATTCAAGCTGATAAAGGTGGAGCGGTGGTTGTATTGGACAAGGTTGCTTATGACAATGAGGCAATGAGGCAATTGGGTGACAAAGAATATTATAGGCGGATGCCTTTGGATCCCTCACCTCATTTTCAGCGTCAAATTGGTCAGTTTTGACTCAGGTGGAGGAGGGTATTATTACACAATCTACGAAAGAACAATTAATGGTTGTTTCACCTATGAAACAATATCTATATTTGTTACCTAAGATCCATAAACATGCCACCAATCCACCAGGTCGACCCATTGTCTCTGGACATGGGTCTCTCACCGAACCATTGTCCGAATATTTAACCCAATATTTAAAACCGTTATTGGGATTCATTAGAACTAGAATTCAAGACACCACCCAATTTTTGGATATTATCAATAACACCCAACTTGAATCACAATGGCTATTGTGCACTTTGGACATTACCTCTCTTTATACCAATATTCCACATTGGGCAGGCCTACAAGCATTGGACTATTGGTTGGCTAGATCAGGTTTATATCGACCTGGATTTAACACATTTCTGGTATGCCTTACAGAACATGTTTTGTCCAGTAATGTTTTTTATTATCAAAATCAATGCTACTGGCAAACTAAAGGTACTGCTATGGGTGCATCTTTTGCACCCATATATGCAGATCTTTTCATGGCATATATAGAAGAAATTATGATTTACGATCATAATCATAACATCTATATGTGTGAGATGGACATTTGGCGTCGTTATCTGGATGATTGTTGGTTGGTGTGGAAAGCTGATGAACATTATCTCATGGAGTTTCTTGAATATCTTAATAATAATATATGGGGAATTGAATTCAAGTTGACTTGTCATACATCTAGGATAGTATTTCTTGATGTTGAAATTATTAGAAAAGAGGACAATACTTTGTCAACTAGGATGTTCAGAAAATTCCCTGAATTTAATTCTTTATTACATGCTACCAGCTTCCACCCACAACATATCATCCAGAATATACCCAAATCTCCGTTTTTTAGAGCTAGAAGAATTTGTTCTAGCCAACAGTCTTTTTCCGAGGCCTGGGATGATCTGACACACAGATTCATCAGGAGGGGTTATCATCCAGGCACTGTGCATGTAGCCAAAAGATGGGCGTCCAATATAAATAGAGAGGATTTATTATCATACAGAGACAAAAACAATAATTTGAATCCACAGCCCTTGCGTTTGGTGACTACCTATGGACGAAATACACAGGGCTTCAAAAATATTATATATAGACATTGGAATGTGCTGAAAGCTGATCAAAAATTGAACTCTTTTCTTCCAGAGAGATGTTCTTTTTCATTTAGAAGGGGATAGACTATTGGCTCCAAATTTAGTCATTATAAGAGAGTGGGCTCCGATTCTTCTGCTTCCGCCCAGTTGTCCCTTACAGGCAAACCTATTGTTGGGTGTATACCCTGTGGGCATTGTTCTTTTTGTATTCGTGTTTCACACACCTGTGAATTTAGTAGTAGAAATACTTCAGAGGTCTTTGACATCAAATTTGGGCCAATTGTAGTACTGAGTGGGTCATCTATTTGGTGACCTGTAACTGTTCTGCTTTCTATGTTGGAAAGACTTCCAGGTCTTTTCGTCTCAGAATTTGTGAACACTTGAGTGATATCAAAAACAAACGCATTAGTAATGCACTATATAAACATAGTTTGAAACATGCATCAGCATGCTTTAAATTTGTTATTATTGACTGTATAAAGGGAAAATGTAAAGATAAACAATATTGGAATGAACTACTCAGCTCAAAGGAGAGAAAATGGATTATAAAACTTGGAGCCTTGTTTTCACCTGGCCTTATTGACCAATTATAAATGCAGTGTTGTGATTGGTCTTTATGTGTGGTTTAATCATATATATGTATGTATACTGATACTTTGACTTTTTTTATTGTTTGTATCACTGAAGAAGGCTCTGAGGACCCGAAACCGGTTTGATGGTTTTGTAAATTGTTGTTACAATTTCAGAGACATAGGGGAATTTGTTTTCCCTATGGGAATAAACCATTTATTTGGATGTGGCATTTGCCAACACTTGCTGGATTTTTTGTTTCTTCAATTAACCCTACTCCCCACCAATGAAAGAGGGAGGGAGGGTGGGTAGCAAGTTCATGCCAAATGTGACTGCTTAACCCAACTACACTAGACTAAACCTCTTAAGCCCCTCCCCATCATTATCTCATTTCCTCCCAACCATCCCTGCCTCCACTTAACCCTTAAATCCTCCTAATATTAACCTAACCCCCCCATGAAGATGTCCCATGACAACTTAGTTTGTTCCAAACTTCATTTGGCCTGGTCCCCTTCAATAATACACATCACACCAAATGACATTTGATGACCTTTATTAAATTTCCATAACATAGCTTTGATCACCAACTTTATTAAGTACAACTATTCAGGATATAATTGATTCTAAATACAGCACAACATCCTTGTAATGTTAATCAGGGCAGAGTACCGCCAATAGCAGTTAGGACAAAAGGTCCTATATCTTTAAATCTGGAAAGGGTATCCCCAACCAAAGGATGGAAGCACTGAGATCGTGCCCTACCCCACCATGACATGCACATCATTGCTCCTGCACTGACACACCACCAAAAGGGGAACAACTCTAAAGGCTTAAAACACGTGCTGTGGCCCAAGCTTTACCCACCATGAGGAAAAGACCAAACATGAAGCAACCTCAGGACACCCCTGGAAATCTAGACAGCAGAGAGGCACGAGTATCCAACCGCACAAAAGGCAGACCACAATGACTCAAACAAACAGATCCTCGCTGACTGTACACAATTCCTTTCCTTTCCTGTATTACCCATGTCTGACCATAACACCAGAACCAACAGCCATGTACTCAACACCGCCAACAGCCAGGCCTCCCTGCACATTCCCTGGAAACACCTCTCCAAACACAGCAGCCAACCATCATACCCTCCTCAAGTCCAAGCCTGCGAAAAAGGCCAGTCAATCCTGCAAGCAACCCACGCAAGGCCCTGCTCACCCAATCACTTCGCCAGAGCAGCCCACAAACCACCACGACAAAGGAACATCACATCGCCAGGCAGGACAGCCAAAGCACATACCACATTTAACCATTTCTGAGTATGCTCTGAAGTAACCTGCTTCACACAGCCGTTACCGCTACACCACGCATGCGCAATGAGCAGTCCATATGCAGATTACCTCTTAACCCACAAAAAAACTCTTGTCAGCAGGCTGGTCCATTAATTCGCCCCATAATAATGCAACAACAAGCCACAGTGATGCATTCGGTCGGCAGTTTCACCTAGACACAAGCGCTTACTTTTTTTTTTAATATATACAATTCCAAAACATTAGATGCCCCAGTTCAAATGCTCTGGCTGGGTATGTACCTCACCACTTGCAAACACATGCCATAATGCATGCAAAGCCTCCAGCAGACCTGGGAATCATCCCAGCAGCTTTAACCGCTCAGTTACTCAACATGCTTACTGCGGCAGAACAAGCGTGTATCCGATAACCAAACAAAATTGCAACCAAGGAGTTGAGCCCAAGCAAAATACCCAAACCCACAACATTCCCCAAAGGAAAAGTACAATTGTTTACTTCCATGAGAAGGCAGACAGCACTCCCTTGCACCAACATCAGCACTGAGAAGTCCGTACTCTGAAGTGTCCCTTGCCATTTCCTGACCTCAGTCCTCCCAGACTTGCCAATTTCTTGCCAGAAAGCCACAGCCTCCTGTAACAGCTGTATATTTAAAATACACTGCTGCGGTAGCGTTGTCACCTCGCAGTAAGACGTTGTCCTGTTCGATTCTCAGCTAGAGCGTCTTCTGTGTGGAGACATGCGTGAGTGGGCGTACCTGGGTTGAAGGTTGTGCATCAGGGCCGGCAACTCTGCACGTAAAAATCTACTGCCAATCATTAGTGGACCGGAGTTCCGTTGTGGTGACCCCTAGCCGGGAAAGGCTGAAAAACACAACAACAACTCCATATTTAAAATACACTCCATGCTTTTTTTTTTTCCCCTCTGACTAATAGAGCCACACTGCACATGCGCAGCACCATCACAAATGACTCATCTCAATGCCCTTGAAACGCAGCTTCAGTCAAGGCAATACCTCAGAAAATGGCCATGGCAGACCACCACCACCACTAACAACGGATCCCAACCAGATTGCGAGTGCCAGAAAATGGAGCTCCACACTAAAGGAAGCAGTTTAAACCCCCACCAGCAATAAGCTTGTAAAACAGGACAGAAACTTAATCATCAATGTAAATCTCAGTCGCTCCTAACATTTTGGCCACTAGAATTACATCATTATGTAATTAACACCATTAAAGGCCTCACCAAGAAATATTCCGGACACTCCTTCTAGCAAAAAAAAAAATAATAATAATAATAATTCACTACTAAGCCTTCCCGACATAGCCAAGCATACTCTAAACCCTTTTGAGAAGTACCCACCTCTTCCACCACTAACCATTCTAAGGCCTACCTGGCCACACCATTACCACAGGTCATCTTGGACGTAGAACCTGACCTTAGCAAGTTCACGCCAAATGTGATTGCTTAACCCAACTACTCTAGACTAAACCTCTTAAGCCCCTCCCCATCCTTATCTCATTTCCTCCCAACCATCCCTGCCTCCACTTAACCCTTTCACCTCCCAAACCCACTTAAATCTTCCTAATATTAACCTAACCTCCCCCATGAAGATGTCCCGGGACAACTTTGTTTGTTCCAAACTTCATTTACTACATGACGAAAAAAACTGAGCTTAATGTAAAGCTGACCGACAACAAATGCATTACAAGGTAGGAGAGAGACAAGTGGAAGAAACAAAAAGTCAATATAGTAAAGTAGTGTAGGAATATAAATAAATGATAATGAAAATAAAAAGAATGAAAGAGAAATGTATGAATGTAATAAAGAATTTATTCAGGCAAAACGTGTTGAAGGGAAGGAAGAAGTACATTAACTTTTGACAAACTGAAATATGCTGGAAGCACAAAGAAAGGTTTGCGGAATAAAAAAGGGAAGGTAGTATATAAGCAGAAAGAAGTTATACAAACAGTAATGGAGGTAACAGAATATGTTTGATAAAGGTATAATGAAGAGGGGGAATGAAAATGTAATACAAAACAGAAAGTTTAAAAATAAATAATGATCAAATGAAATGGTTAGAAAGAGATATATAAATTACCAGTGGTGGCAAATGAAATGTAGACAAAATGGGCTATATAAAATATGTACATCTGAAGAATCTATTGAAAATGTTTTTTGATGGGTAAAAATTTAGAAATGTTTTGACACGTTTAATGAACAGCATAATTATTTGTGTTTTTGGAAAATAGATATGAAAATGACATTATAATGGAAATATACAAAAAAGTGCAATAGAATGGGTGACTATGTTATTGTTTCTAATTATGGAATATATAAGAATGTAAATGTAAAGGACTATGTAGTAATATGTGGAATTATAAAAGTGTAATAAAAAGAATACAGAAATGGTTGTGACTGAGAAGTTAGGGAATACGATGAAGAATGTTAAATCTATAAAATATGAATCAATTATTTTGTGAATGACAGAAGAGGAGTAAATAATACAGAAAGCATGTGTATAAAGCTTCATTACACTTATGATAAACTCCCTGGGATCTCTCCCTTCCATCTGAGCTGCCACCAGTTTAGGCAAATGAGGCTTTGATTTAATATCACCTCTGAAAGACAGGAATTATTTTTGTCACTACTATTCTTATTATATTGATACTAAGGCATAATTAATAAATTACAAAAGTTAACAAAAACAGTCTCCATATGACTGGAATACGCAACAATACAAATATATTTTAATCTATATCCAATAAACAAGCAAACATCTGCAACAAGTAATGAGCATGTTGGCTTTTTTTCTAAGTTTAGGCGACTTCTGAGTTGAGTCAGCAATTACTCCAAGATGCAACACACGAGTTATCAAGTATATGAAGAATATTTCATAGTATATAATGCACAGCTGTTGTCTCACATTGAAGTTAGCATTTGTTTATATTTAAAGTTTCTAGATTAGCTAATTCTCTTCATTTCCACATAAACTCTGCTAGGAAAAGACAGATACATGACTTCAATGGACCAGTCTTCATCAGTATATCAAAATGGCTGCAAAATCAGCTCATAATACTGGGGAATGTGGAGGAAAGGAAAGCAAAAGTGGAGTGTGTCTCAGACCAACAACTACAACATTTTCTAGAAGAATCAGACAACTAACAAATGCTAATTGTGAAACATGTTAACTTGCTTCTTAAAGGTACAGGAGCATGATCTAAGAAGAGAGGGCTGCAGATGAGCTCCCTAAACTTATTTGCAACTATTAACAGTGTCCCTGTGGTCCCTAAAATATGGAATTCCCAGAACCCCCATATACAAAATATTGGCTAGCCAAGATTTACAGTTATTTTGTTTCTTCTGAAGTGGACATTTCCAAATCCTATGATGGTTTACCATCAAATGGTTGACAGTAACATGCTCAACAGCCACCTCCTCGACCATGGTAGGAGCGACTGTCAGAATGTCGACGTTCATTTGTACATCAGTTTAAAAGGACGTACACGGGCAGGGAGTTTCAGCATGTATTTCAGTGGGAGGTTTCCACCTTAAGGTCAACAGAATTTGTCGACATTGCTGCGTCGATCATACGACCTACTTCATATTCATGAGTCAACATCATTTGTCACGGAAATCACCATTCGTGGATGTGATTTTCGTCCTTTTGATAGTAAACCTCCTATGATTCTGGCAAAAGGAGGTTGTTCCTGAGAATAGGATATAGGGGATTATGACTGGGCCATTGATCATAACCCACTGGCTATTTTTTCAAGAAATGCATGTGAAAGTTATCAAGAGCAAAGCTTGAGTAGTAAATCCAGACATTCATGTTGAGAACAAGTAATTAGTGGATTAGGACTACGGAAACTTGATCTCTAATTCTTTGCAGTGCATGGAGCTTTAGTTGCTCTAATGTATTATGAGTTACGGAGAAAGATGCAAGCACACAAAGTGTTTTACACCTTATAAAGCTGTACAGCTAGTACTGATACAAATAGTCCAAAGTAAGCTGTACTTTTGATCCAGCAAATTGTTAGACACTACACTCCAACACACTTTTTTTCTGTGTAGCAGGTATGAAGTATATTACAATTGTGAACGCTTCCATTGCTGTACTATTCTATTAGCTGGGGTATTCTAGTATGAGGCTAGAGCATAACAGCTTCAAATGTTTTTTTTGTTATGCACTTCTCTGTCATCAGATAAATATATAACAAGCATCAGAGCACAGTCAGTATTCTCCATGTATTGTGGTTATGAGTAAGGTTGGAAATCCTAAAGAAGAAAGAATGTGAAAAAAAACTGCATGCCATTTGAAATTTCTCTGCCATCAGATAAATACATAACAAGCATATATTTTGCCAATTTCAGAGCACAGTCAGTATTTCTCCATGTATTGCAGTTATGGGTAAGGATGGCAATCCTAAAGAAGAAAGAACGTAAAAAAAAAATTGCATGCCTTTTGAAATTCTGGACTGTGTAGGCATCAGCACAGGCAGGTAAGGCAGAAAAGCACAATATCCCACAAAGTAGAAGGATAACATTTTAGGAACAAAGAGTGCTGGGAAAAAGAGTGAATATAAGTATTAAAGGCTAATCCCAGAGTGAAGTGCTTGGTCAGGTTTCCAAACAATAAAGACAAATAAGAGAATAATCCTGTCACCAGTTTCTAAATAAAACTAATGAAATAAAAGCGGTGTGCTCAAGTACCTTACCTAGAGTGAAGAGCACTCACATTGACTCACTAATGAAATTGTCAAATATTTGATAGGGTCTGCATATTAGCAAATATTCAGATAGATTTAAATACTTATAGCCATTTAAAAGTGCATTTTTAAATAAATGGGATACAGCATGTTGTATATCCACTTTAACTGGAGAAGTACTGCTTGCATACTCATCATTGTGTTTTAGTACCCCTATACTTCCCATTTTTCAGCATCCTCTCTCTTCACCCCCCTCTGTTGGCACTTAGGACCTGGATTCTATACTATCCATTGGTGAATTCAGTGAAATAGATCACAGCAGCCCTCCTGTATTTGTACTTTTACTATTAGAACATGTTTTAAGCTGATGCTGTAAAGCTGAATATGGGGAGAAGGGGATGAACATTTGAGTCACACAGTTACTTGGTATTTCCAAAGGCTAATAGCTTTCTGAATAAAATATACACTTTGATAAGATAGCTTGAGGCTCTTTTCAATACCTTTGACATTTAGAGCAGTGTGCCTTGGTCCAGTTTCTTTGGAGGAGGCTTGAAAGTTTTATTCAGCAGACTGACCATGGCTGCAATTAAAATGATTACAGTTAATTGGTTGAATGTAGCTCATACAGTGGCAGACCGCTTCCAAACTAATTACAGAAAATTACTAAGTAATAGGGCCATACTAATGGAGTCTTAAATTTTAAAAATAGATAATGTTATCTGTGAAGCTTTCCTTTTGATCATTACATTTAGTCCCAGAACAGGGAAGATGATGATGCCACATATGGGCTTCTGACAGCATTTATATCAAACTGTCAACAGCTTGAATTTCTATAAACTTTGAACCGCTTCATCTCTGTACATAACATGTATGACGTTTGAAATGTCAAGACAATGCGAAAAGCCTCAACGTTCATGCAAATGAAAGTGCGTATGCTTAGAAAATGATAATCCTGATGCAACTGAGCATAAAGATTTGAAGTAAATAAAACTAACATCTACAAATTAATTTTGTTCTTATTACAGATGTAGTGAAGTGAGATTATAATACAATTTTCAACAAGCCAAAAAAGATACAAGAAAGACTTCCATACAAAACATTCATGGCTGCTTTTCCATGGATATGTCATTCAGCATGTTTAGCAATGACATATTTACTATTTCTAGATCATATTACATTTCTCCACATTTTTCTGCACCTCACACTTTCCACACCTTTCTACAACAAAAGCAGCTCTTGATTTAACAATCAGTAGCCTCAAACAATTTGGAAAATAGTTAGCTGCGAATTATACAGCAAAGTTCATCATTTCAAATTATGTGTGCTGCAAACTTGTGAAACTGCTTTTAGGTTTCCATTGTCTATATAATTATCTCTCTCTGCTTGATTAGGAACATCTGGAGATCATTCAGAATGAGATGGAATAAGGAAGTAGATGTCTAAATTCCCGACTCAGCCTGCTGTCCCAGTAATCCTTACCACAACAAAGGGTTTGCATAATGGATAGACTATTTGCTAGCTCCATAAATGTACAAAGTAACTGCCTTCACTTGCTGTACTAGGTCATGATGCTTGCTGGTTTATGCCTTATGGATAATACTTCATCTTAGGAACTAGAATCAAACTTTCTGTTCTTCGTGGTTTTCTTGGGTATTGTTTCTACCCAGAAATATGTGCTCACTAGTACACGCAGCATTAAGAAAAGAAAGGTGTAAAGTGTAACAACATATGTACAAACACCTAGGACCACCAAGCTTTCTGCACACTTCATTATTCAACTCAGACCAGAGATGCAAGCCTCACATACTATATGTAAATATAACAGGAAATGTACTTAGTTGAGTTAAGTTACATCGATTCTTGATTTGCCAGTTACTGATGTTTCTTAGCACCTGTAGTTTAGTTGGGGTGAGTCAGTAGCATTTTCTCAGTGAGTACTACAGGGACTATGTTTGCTGTAGATCATTAAATACAGATATTTACCTTATGAGGTGTCTATTGCAGAAAGTAAGTAGCTCTGTGTTGTCAGTGAGCGCATGCATGTATATGCACAGCTGTGTGATATGTGTAGGATGTCACTGCTAGATGCTAGAGACTGTATACTGATTCTGAACATATTTGCTGTTGAGCATGTGTGCTGACAGTGAGAATGTGTGGTTTATTTCAGTGTGGTTCACTGTGTATGTCAATGTGGCATGCTTGACTGTTTTTTTTTTCAGTTGGTAGTCGTATTTCAACTATTCATACAGATCCTAAACATACATATGGAGAGCAAATGAAGAAAGGTGTGCCATAAAGAAGCAGGCACCAATGCGTAGACAATATTCCTCCATGCAGCTGACAGTTCTTTGTCCCCAAACCAAAAACACTAGTGTGTTGCACCTTACAAAATGTAGCACCTCTGCTTATTACACTGCTGTGTCAATTTCTTACACACACCTTTTAAAGCAGAAATGCCCATCCATTTTGTTTTCTTCTTCCCTGTGTGACTAGATGAAATGAAAACCATTTTAAAAGGTCTCCCTGAGCTTAATGAGCTGTAATGCTACAGGATTATGTGACATGTTTAGGGTTATTCAGTAAATGACCTACCATGGGAGATGAACGTTGATAGGCCAAGCTAATATTCTAGTCACTAGCCTACTTAAGTGAATATTTCACTCTGAGATGCTATGCGAGCAACATGATAGCTATAAAAAAACGGAATTCCCAAGATCATTCAGACTACATTTACTTTACTTTCACCTCCAAAGATTTGACAATTCTCCAGAGTTAAGTGTTATGATGTACTGAAAGCATTTAAATAGTTATGAACTTAAAATTATGTGACAATGAATTTACCAGTTAAAATCACGTCTCAATAAAATATCACTTTAAGTGCATTCATTTATAAAAAAAAATACATTAATCACTTTAAAAGGCTAACATCCCACTTTATTTAAGAGGATTTAACTTCAACAAGCACGTAATGTTTGTAAATTCATTTTAGCCATAGGCTGACGCTGTGAATGCTGGCTGCCACGTTCTTCCTATATTATAATTGTTTTATGCCAACAATCTATTTTCAAACTGCCTTTCCTAAATCCAAAAACTCTAAATGTTTGCATTAATCATGCCTTTGTATTTGCATAAATGGGAGTATATTCCTATTACATTTAAATGATTACAATACCGCTTTTTATCATCCTTTTTGCCCCCAAATGCTTTAGCATACATCACATACATATATGTCGCAACATATTCTACTCATAAAGCCTTGCTCTTGCTATACACATATGCATCACTTAGCAAGAACATACAGTTCAAAAATGTTCATATTAAGAAACTGAAACAAGAAGGCATGGGTTAAAATGGGCAAAACATAATAACTGGAGATATAAAAAGTGCCTGAAATAATGTAAGTCAGACGAAGCTGTGTCAGCTCTGGGGAAAATTGATACAGGTGCACTAACAGAGGATTGGGCAAATGATCTGAGAAGATAACTGCTATTATGGTGGAGCATAAGATTGGTGAGACAATACAGAATTAGGATACATGACAAAAATGTTAAAGCTGCTAAATTTAAAGATACATTTAGGGGTATAAAAGGTAAGATGTGATGGGCTTTGTGAACAGATTGTATGATGCAAGTGTAGAAGATGATGAAAGCGCAAAAGCTTTAAATGGATTCATTGGATAAAAGCAAGGAAATAAAAATCAGGATTCAAATCTTCTGATGGATGATTATGGAAAGGTAGAATGTTTTGCATTTGCATTTACTTTTTAGTAATATTTTTAATGAGGTGAGGAAAGTTTTATCATAGCTTAATACTCCTATACTCCTGGTTATAAAAGTAAGTTAGAAAGAAACTTTAGTGCTGAACTTATAGTGGGGCTGAAAATGAAGGGTTAAGAAACAAAATGAAGGTGAAACTGAAAGAGTAGAAAAAAAAGAAACTGAACAGCAATAGAAATTAATAAAGGATAGAATTCTTTATAGCATGGAAGCATGTATGAGACAGAAGAAAATATATCAGGAGAATGTGCAGGTTTGAGATTAAATGGAAACTAAGAGGTTATTAGGATGAAAAAAGAAATATGAACAAAAATGAAGATGAATGGTTGTCAGTGACCCAAGCTCAAGCATGAGCTTGGACAACTAGTAGGGTCAAGCCAGGGGGATAGGATGAAGCATCCAATGAGAACCTGTCCTATCTCAGGTGGGAAGGGAAAGCGATTGCTATCTGTGTCAACTGTGGTGGAGATCAGGAGCCCCACAGGCTGACAACTGACTTAGAGTGACTGACAGATTGCCCTTTGCCTATTGGGCAGAATTGTGCACCAGGCTTGCTGACATCATTGCATGTTGTCCTGTGGTAGGAATACCAACTGGACACTGCTACACAATGATCCCACTACTCTCCGTTGGACTTCACTCCCTAGCTTTTATTAAGTATACCATAAAACAACTTTCCAGAAAAAATGTAAACTCCTAATACTGCTAAAACCACACTGAAGGAGCAAAAAAACACTGTAAAGTCCAGTATAAATCCAATGGTCTTTATTGTAGGTAAGAGCTTTTGCAACCAGCCCTGGTTGCTTCCTCAGACCAATGATTACAAAAAAACTTCATCCCAAACTTTATAAGCCTTGAATCCTGTATCACATGACTATGACCAATTAATTAATTAAATGAGTTAAAAGAACAAGTACATTCAAAATGCAAATACACTCAAAAAGCACAAAATTTCATTCAAGACAATATATAAAAAAACAGCATATAATAGAATGTAAAAGGAATACAAAGAACATACATAAAAATACTATATAAATAAAAATATATAAAAATAAAAATAAATAACCTGCTATACTAACATACTACGCTATCTGTAAATCACTAATGAAAACAGCCTTCTTCCTAATATTCAAAAATACTGCATGTATAAATAAAGAAAAAACATCTAATGTTTACTATATTATATTATATGTTGTCTAAACATAGTCTAACTATAAAAATGCTGGTATAACCTTATCTATAAATCACAAAATTAAATAGCTTTCTTCCTAATTTTCCTACCTTTCAACACGGGTTTCAGAGATACATAATCATTTAGCCCAGGTAGCTTATGGACTGCTAACATAAAAATCCATCTCAACTCCCTTTGCTCATTCTGTTATTTAAATCTCCCATCCTAATGGTTTCAGTGACAGTGTCAATAATAGAAAAGTAAAAATAGTGATTCTCCCCTTGTTGTAACGTGTTTAGCCAGTGCACGAATTCTCTCCCTTAACCATCTGTTGGTCTTACCAACAAAAAACGCACTGCAGCAGGCACAGTGGGCCAAATATATCACATTCCTACTCTGTCACCTGAGGCCTTAAACTTGAAGGATTTCCCACTTGATGGATGGACAAACATGGTGTTAGTTTCTATATACTGACAAAACGAGCATGTATTACATCTGCTAGTCCCATAGTTCATAATGGATCTATGTTCTAATCTCATCTGTATAGCAGAGCATCTGCTTCAATGTTTTTTGATTTTTATAAATAAAACAAGGTTTCTCTCCTACTATTGCACTTACCCTATCATCAGTCCCCAATATATGCCAATTATGATATATTATATCCTTAATCAAATGAGTATCAACTGAGTATGTAATACTAAACTTCACTAATTGTTCTCTGCTCTTCATTCTCTTAGGGGTCATTTCCACTCCACCCATATTGGGACTAGAAAGATACGGTTTCCCTGTGGTGTTCCTTTTAGTTCTGGCTTCAGTGCATGCCTCATTTACCTCTCTTTCATGGTAACCCCTGACGAGAAACTCATCCCTCAGGGTCATCAAACTATTTTCAAAGTCCTGATCTCTTGCATGCAATTTTGACATGCATGTAGCTTGATTATTGATGACATTCCTAAAAATATGGGGAGGGTGCATACTAATGTTTTGCATTTGCATTTACGTTTTAGTAATATTTTTAATGAGGTGAGGAAAGTTTTATCATAGCTTAATACTCCTATACTCCTGGTTATAAAAGTAAGTTAGAAAGAAACTTTAGTGCTGAACTTTTAGTGGGGCTGAAAATGAAGGGTTAAGAAACAAAATGAAGGTGAAACTGAAAGAGTAGAAAAAAAAGAAACTGAACAGCAATAGAAATTAATAAAGGATGGAATTCTTTATAGCATGGAAGCATGTATGAGACAGAAGAAAATATATCAGGAGAATGTGCAGGTTTGAGATTAAATGGAAACTAAGAGGATATTAGGATGAAAAAAGAAATATGAACAAAAATGAAGATGAATGGTTGTCAGTGATCCAAGCGAGCTTGGACAACTAGAAGGGTCAGCCAGGGGAATAGGATGAAGCATCCAATGAGAACCTGTCCTATCTCAGCTGGGAAGGGAAAGCGATTGCTATCTGTGTCAACTGTGGTGGAGATCAGGAGCCCCACAGGCTGACAACTGATTTAGGGTGACTGACAGATTGCCCTTTGCCTATTGGGCAGAATTGTGCACCAGGCTTGCTGACATCATTGCATGTTGTCCTGTGGTAGGAATACCAACTGGACACTGCTACACAATGATCCCACTACTCTCCATTGGACTTCACTCCCTAGCTTTTATTAAGTATACCATAAAACAACTTTTCTGAGGAGTTGGAGGTATACCTAGCAAAAGGGAACAGCCATAATTGCTGAAAAAGAGCTATAGGAGTACCCCAGAAGAGTTCAGGATGGTACAAGGATAAACCAGAAATCTAGCAGTGTGCTAAGTGGAGAATTGGGAGTTACAAACTGAAGATGAATGTGAGGGAAATAGAAAATAGTATAAAACAGACTTTTGGTGCTATGCTGATGAAGCTACCAGCATTCAGCCCTGTCCCCATGATCAGCTTAAAATGTAAGGATTTTTGAATACAGCACAATATCTTTACCCTAAATGATTCTGTATTAGAGCAGTTAATGATGCTAGAGATGTAGCCTTCATAAAGTAATCAAGCTGTAATGCTACTACTGCCAGATGAAAGCCTCGTTGAAATAAATGCCATGTTATCTTGGCAGTTCCTATCAGAATCACTGGATTTGCTTTACCTGCATAAACAGCTGAACAACTTATTGTGTTCTTCTACAAGTAGAGGAAAAGCCATTTCGAAAGATGTAACCATAAGGTAGATAGGAGTGGACAGAGACGAGAGGTTCAAAGAGTAGATGGCTATGTTTATTGACCTTTTAACTAACATGAACAAAATTTGTGCAGAACTTGAAGCAAGTGTAATTCAGCTGCCAAACTGAATCGTCACAGCAGGGCAGAGGCTCACGAATGCAAGCTCAGATGTTGTCGATAAAAAAAAAACAAAGAAAAATTAGACGAAAAACTGGAGGGGCTGGAAAGGATGTCCTAGAAGAAAAATAATGAGATCTTCCGAATCCATGAGAGTGAAGCAGGGCATTCACCAATCATCTTTCAGGAAAAAAAAAGTTGGAGAAAAGTGCAAGGTCATCTCAATGTACCTGATCACCTCATTGAATGAACTCAGATTGTTATGCTGAAATGTAGTTCTAATGCTCCTCCAAGGCTAAAAGTAATAATTAAGCTCTTTATTAGTTATTTGAAAAAAAGTAAAGCAGAAAATCTGCAAAATAACTCAGTATTGACAGGGCACAATGGAAAGTTTAAAGATTACAATGCCATACTTAAAAACTAACAGAAAGTGTGACTAGGTTTGATCATAAACTAAGTCTGAGACTCTGGTATCTTGGAGCATTTCTCTTATTCTTAGGTAGAGTGATCTTGGAGTTTGTGTGTGTGTGTGTGTGTGTGTGTGTGTGTGTGTGTGTGTGTGTGTGTGTGTGTGTGTGTGTGTGTCTGCGTTACATTTTACTTTTGTTACGCAGCACTGCATGAGATATTTTGTGGCCAGTCAAGAATTTGTGTTGCAGCTGATTTGCCTCCCTCACTGTGCATTTAAACAAAAGTGATATAGGGAAGCAGAAATCAACAGCTAGGATATTTATTAGAAATCAACAGCTAGGATATTTATTAGAAATCAACAGCTAGGATATTTATTCCGCAATCCTTCAAGCAGTGGATGAATGATAGCTGGGTTTCCTTTACTTCAGCAGATGAAGCTGGATATCATCTGAAGGGCATGTTACCGGAGCTATTCTAACTAGGTAAATATAGGCAGCTTTTCACTATCATCTGAAGGACATGTTACCGGAGCTTTTCTAACTAGGTAAATATAGGCAGCTCCTCACTGTCATCTGAAGGACATGTTACCGGAGCTTTTCTAACTACGTAAATATAGGCAGCTCCTCACTGTCATCTGAAGGACATGTTACCGGAGCTTTTCTAACTAGGTAAATATAGGCAGCTCCTCACTATCATCTGAAGGACATGTTACCGGAGCTTTTCTAACTAGGTAAATATAGGCAGCTCCTCACTATCATCTGAAGGACATGTTACTGGAGCTTTTCTAACTAGGTAAATATAGGCAGCTCCTCACTATCATCTGAAGGACATGTTACCGGAGCTTTTCTAACTAGGTAAATATAGGCAGCTCCTCACTATCATCTGAAGGACATGTTACCGGAGCTTTTCTAACTAGGTAAATATAGGCAGCTCTATCATCTGAAGGACATGTTACCGGAGCTTTTCTAACTAGGTAAATATAGGCAGCTCCTCACTATCATTGGAAGGACATGTTACCGGAGCTTTTCTAGCTAGGTAAATATAGGCAGCTCTTCACTATCATCTGAAGAACATGTTACTGGAGCTTTTCTAACTAGGTAAATATAGGCAGCTCCTCACTATAATCTGAAGGACATGTTACCGGAGCTTTTCTAACTAGGTAAATATAGGCAGTTCCTCACTATCATCTGAAGGACATGTTACCGGAGCTTTTCTAACTAGGCAAATATAGGCAGCTCTATCATCTGAAGGACATATTACCGGAGCTTTTCTAACTAGGTAAATATAGGCAGCTCCTCACTATCATCTGAAGGACATGTTACCGGAGCTTTTCTAACTAGGTAAATATGGGCAGCTCCTCACTATCATCTGAAGGACATGTTACCGGAGCTTTTCTAACTAGGTAAATATAGGCAGCTTCTCACTATCATCTGAAGGACATGTTACCGGAGCTTTTCTAACTAGGTAAATATAGGCAGCTCCTCACTGTCATCTGAAGGACATGTTACCGGAGCTTTTCTAACTAGGTAAATATAGGCAGTTCCTCACTATCATCTGAAGGACATGTTACCGGAGCTTTTCTAACTGGGTAAATATAGGCAGCTCCTCACTATAATCTGAAGGACATGTTACCGGAGCTTTTCTAACTAGATAAATATAGGCAGTTCCTCACTATCATCTGAAGGACATGTTACCGGAGCTTTTCTAACTAGGCAAATATAGGCAGCTCTATCATCTGAAGGACATGCTACTGGAACTTTTCTAACTAGGTAAATATAGGCAGCTCCTCACTATCATCTGAAGGACATGTTACCGGAGCTTTTCTAACTAGGTAAATATAGGCAGCTCCTCACTATCATCTGAAGGACATGTTACCGGAGCTTTTCTAACTAGGCAAATATAGACAGCTCTATCATCTGAAGGACATGTTACCAGAGCTTTTCTAACTAGGTAAATATAGGCAGCTCCTCACGATCATCTGAAGGACATGTTACCGGAGCTTTTCTAACTAGGTAAATATAGGCAGCTCCTCACTATCATCTGAAGGACATGTTACCGGAGCTTTTCTAACTAGGTAAATATAGGCAGCTCCTCACTATCATCTGAAGGACATGTTACCGGAGCTTTTCTAACTAGGTAAATATAGGCAGCTCCTCACTATCATCTGAAGGACATGTTACCGGAGCTTTTCTAACTAGGTAAATATAGGCAGCTCCTCACTATCATCTGAAGGACATGTTACCGGAGCTTTTCTAACTAGGTAAATATAGGCAGCTCCTCACGGTTTTCTCTTTATTTGCTTGCAGCTTACCTGATCTGTAAGATTTTTCAGTATATGAGTATGGGTATCTCTGTGATTTTTCCTCAGATTGTTTTATTATGTTGGATATGTAGTTCACTGGTCTGCCAACTTATTCTGTGGCCTACTTCCTTCTCCTGTCACACCACTGACAAAAGGTAAAGAAAGAGTGCCCTGATAAGTATAACTGTTACAAATAACAAGGAGGTACTGCAGGATACCACCTATGTTGTGCTAGAAAATGCTAATTAAGTGCAGAGTTGCAGTTTCAATAAAACTGATTCTTCTGCACATTGTATCTTCTGTTACGGCCAACCAGTTTATCAAAGAACTCAGACTGCTTGAATATAAGGCAGTGTTTCATATGTTTCACAGTGTATGGAAGACTTTGTGAAAGGTACATTTTCTGACTGTAAAGGTCAAATTATATTATTAAAGGTCATCTTCTATTACCTTGGAGGCATACCTTTTAACTGTACAGATTTTTGCACAATGTCCAGATTTTTGTCTCATATTTTTGAGTCATTTTTCATAAAATTGTAGTTTTCTTGCAAATTATTGTCTAATCAAAGTCAGAAAATAACAGACATTTGAGTTTCAGATTTCATACCCATCAGAAAATTAATGATAATGCAAAACATGTTATTTTATCAACTTTCTAAGTTTGTTAGAGAAATATTTAAAAATGTCCCTATTTTTGCTTCTTTGTCCCCCTATTATTTATGGCTTTGTCCAGATTTCTTGTTCTAAGAGGTTGAGAGGCATGCCTGGAGGGGATGACATAGCCATGCCATTTAATTTTACTCCTTTCTTTTTCCACTAGCCTGCCCTATTCCACTCTCTCACCAGTGAATTAAGCCAGTGCTGTATGTGAGAGGTTGCTGCTAACAGCATGAGGGACCTAATGGACCCAGTGTGTTATTCACAAGTCACTTCTGTGCTGCTTCAATGTTGTTAATTATTGGGGGATGAACAGAGGGGGTACGTTCATGTTGGACCGGGTACTGTGAAAGAGAACCGATTCATTTCATAATCTATTAGGCAGTAGTAGAATCAATGCATAATGATACGACCTGGGGAGTGCCTGCCAAATTGCATAGTTGTTGTTTTACATATCCAAGTATGTTGCATTAAATGGCCCAATCTGGAAACTATTGCCAGTTGTACTAAACTGAGAGTTAAAAATTAGTAATGTTGACCGAATAAGTCTGAAAGACTGGATATCGGTGGTATCATCTAAATGGCCTGACAGATGGATCAGTCTTTTTAAGGTTACTAGACTGGAATGAATATTTTGGTGGGGTATTCTTTTATAGAATTTTGTGCTTCTCTTGTGAGTTGGAAGGAGTGTGGTCTCAGTGCTGCAGAGATATGTCAACTTATTTTTAAAAAGTTTGCTTCTTTCATTTAGACTAGGTTAGGTAAAGGTATGTTTAAAAAAAAAACATGGAGATGAAATGTTATTGAAAATGGAGATATCAGGAGAGGGATCAGTAAGAAAGTGGGAGACACCTGTATTTGTTTACATGTAAGCTGCAGCTTTGCCAGTTGAAGATTTGTGATTTTGGTAAATAACCAATATGAGTTCAAGACAGGATGTCTTCTTATCAGGAAGTTGGGATATTGGTAATAAATGGAACACTGAATGTGATGCAAGTTTCTATTGATTTGTGTTATTTAATTGTTCAGAACAAATGTGATCCTTTTATATAATGCTCTGGGCTTAATACGGGGTGAAAATAGATCTGTTATCATTATCAAAAGAAAAAGAAGCATTGAGAAATACAGACAAATATTTTAAAAGCAGAGGTTCAACAAAATTTCAGACTGCACGGTATTGATGATCTCTAGTGAGTCTTGAACCCAGAAATTAAGGTGGTCATATTCCAAGCTCCTCTCACTATGAAGCCCAGTTCAGGTAAACTATTACTTGCTGTCCAGGATCTTAATGTCCCTGAACACACCTCCATTTATACAGATGTTCTTCTCAATAGAGCATTAGACAGAGATATGATGTGTTTTTTCCCCTCTCACTTCTGGTATTAATGTGGTATTAGAGACCCTGAAGAACAGAGCAGATAATAATACAGCCAGTAAAGATGAAAATGTGCTTGGTTTATAATACTTTGCACTGAAAGCCTGAGTTCAGGATGATTAGAACTGGCTGGCTGCTAGGTGGTACAATTTATTTTTATTTATTTAATTTTACATTTGTTGACGGGGATAGTCCGACTGGATGCATGTCCATTTTCAGCAGAGGCCCGGGGAGAAAAGCTCCAAGGGTAAGCAGATACAGCATTACATAATACCAGCATTACATATTACAAACAGACTATTTACAGAGATTACACAAGCAAGCAAGTTAAACAAATTCCACAGGTTACAGTTAATCCTGAGCACAAATCAGGATTAAATTAAATTACACATTAAACTGGTTAACAGATTTGTACACATTCTAGAGTTAGCCAGGCTTGATACATTGACATAGCCAGTTAAGTGACAAATGTTGTTTAAGTCTAGTTTTAAATTGACCTAAGGTGGAAAGTAAGGTAATATCAGCTGGAAGAGAGTTCCAGGATCTATTTACAGAGTTTGTAAAGAGAGAGTCACCGGCTGTGTTATTAATTTTGTTAGTCTGAATTAGTAGTTTGTTAGAGTATCAAAGCGGTCTAGGATTGTTATGGGGGTGATAATATTTTTAAGTGCAGGAATATTGTCCGGATTATAGAGGATTTTATAGGCCATAATCAGTTGGTTATACTGGATAAGGCTGGGTAGTTCAAGCCACCCAAGCTGATTTAGATTGATGCAATGATGTGTCCTAAAAGGCAGCCCAGTGGCAAACCTGGCAATGTGGTTGTAGCAAATTGAAAGTTTGTTAAGGACAGTCTTGTTTAAATTCGAGAGTAGAGGGGATGCATACAGAAGGGATGAAAGAAGGTGAGAGCGAGCTATGGCAATTTTAGCTGGAGGGGTTAGGAAGGCTTTTATTCTGTAAAGTGACCCTAGTTTTTTATTGATGGTTTTGATAGTTTGGTTAACATGTAGGTCGAATTTTAAATTATTGTCTATGATGACACCTAATAGTTTTGTAGAGGGGTCAGGAGAGATTATTGTGCCATCATTTGAATTTATGGTAAAGGTGAAAGCGGTAGACCTACTTGTTGGTGAAAATAACAGCATTTTAGTTTTTTTTGGGATTTAGGATCAGACGACATTCAGAAAGCCAGTTTTCTATTGTATTAAAGGTGGTCTGGGTAGCTGACCATAACTCTATTGGAGATGTGGCTGAGCAAATCAGAGTAGGGTCATCAGCATATTGGATACAGCTGACTTTTGGGATGACAGTATAAAGGTCGTTAATGAAGATGAAGAACAGCAAGGGCCCTAGTATAGAGCCTTGTGGTACTCCAAGGGTGTTAGGTAGAAGGTTAGAGAGTTTTTTCTGCCAGAGGACAGACTGCTGTCGACCATTCAGGTAGAATTGAAACCATTGAAGGGCTCTAGTATCTAGACAGAATGTTTGCAGGGCGTGGATTAAAAGTTGGTGATCAACCATATCAAATGCCTTGGAAAGATCCAAGAAGAGGGCTGAGGATATATAATTATTGCTGAGATTGTGGTTTATGGTGTTGGTAAAGACTAGGAGGGCTGAAGTAATGCTGTGATGAGGACGGAAGCCATGTTGAGTGTCTGCCATAAGGTGATTCTGGATTAGGTGGTGCATGAATTGTCTATGAATACATTTTGCCATAATCTTTGCAAGTGGAGAGAGTATAGCTATTGGCCTATAATTGGAGAATTCAGTAGAGCTGCCTCCTTTGTGAAGTGGGATTACATAGGATATTTTCCAGGTGGTGAGAATTTTAGCTTCTACTATGGTTCGACTGATTAGTATTGAGACGGGGTAAGCAATAGCATCAGCTGATTTTTGTAGGTACTCGGCAGGGAGTTGATCAGCAGAAAGTGTAGTGGGTTTTAATTTTTTGATCTAGGTAAGGATCAGTGAAGTGGCGACTGGTTGGAAGCTGAATGTGAGTAGGTTTCTAGGGGTGCTACTTGCAGGACCAGGGGAGCTAGGAAGTAGTTGGCTAGCTAGGGCTTGAATTTTCTCAGTAAAGAATTGGTTAAAACTGTCAGAAACATCTTCAAGGGTTTTATCAATTGTAGCAGCAGGGATTGGGTTGAAGTTTGTCCAGGATGTAGTAGATTATTTAAACCTGCCCAAAACTTCTGAGGGTTATTTTGATTTACTGTCTGTAAATTACAGTAGTATTGTTTTTTGTCTTGTAAAATTTATTTTTTGGTTTCGTTCCTGGATTGCCTGTATTTAATGTGATCTTGGGGGGTCTTTAGAAGAACGCCATAAAGCCCATGCTTTGTTTCTAAGGGTAAATTTGAGTTTAGACTCTTTAGAAAGCCATGGCACAGTTTTTGCCTTGGTTCTCTTTGAACGAACAGGTGCATGCAACTCAAGGATCTCAAGGAATTTGTAGTTAAAGTATGCTACTGCTTCCTCTAAGGGGAGGTGTTTTAGAATAGACCAATTATATGAGTTTAGTTCTTGTTGAAATTTGGCATGGTCAAAATTTTTATTGTTTCTAACCTTTCTGAGTAAGGGTTGTTGGGAATTAATGGCTTTGTGCTTAATTACATATTTGAGAAGGTGATCACTTAGGCCATCAAGGAGGGTACCAGAGGTGCACAGTTGGGGGTGGCTATTTATGAGTACCCAGTCAAGTATGCTTTCTTTTTGGTTGGGTTTACCTATCCTGGTAGGGGTGGATATAATTTGTGTAAATGCATGCAGGTTGATATGGGTGGTTGGGGATTCTGAGTAACAGGTGCCCCAGCCTATGTTAAAGTCTCCAAGTAGTAGGGTTTCTTGGGGGTAGTGACATGATAGCCAGTGCAGGATATCTTCAAGTGTAGATATATTGTTACCTGGGGGAATGTACATACAGATGATATTAATGTATTTATTTTTATTAAGTTGCAATTTGGTGGCAAGAATCTCTGAGTTATTAATCTGAGGTGGTTGCATTACATCTATGGTGACATTCAACTCAGATTTATAGAGTACAGCTACCCCACCCACCTTCCTCGAAGCACAATCCAGCCTGTGCATGTTGTACCCAGGTGGTAACACTTCATTGTTTTTAGTGTTAGGTTTTAACCGAGGTTTCAGATAAACAGAGAATCTCAGGGGAGTGGACATCCAGAAGTGCATGCAGTTCATGTACCTTGTTATTAAATCTTCTAATATTGAGATGACAGGCTAGGAGAGAGTTAGTTGGCCTATTAATTGTAGGTTTGTAGCTTAGATTTCAAGTAGTGGGGGTATGTGCATCTGAAGTGGATAGGCCAGGGTTGTGGTGAATATCACCACCAAGTATTAGGTTGAGTCTATACTTGGTGATGAACTTCAGGAATTTGTTTATTAGTTTATGGTAGTGTTTGGATATAGAGCTAATGTGCCTGGGTTTGAAATGTTGATAGACTGAACAAGATGTTGGATAGGATCTGGTACTGTAAGTATGATTGAAGGTGGGAGGATTTACAGCTGGGGTGATAGTATGGCCTTTTGGGACCTGAAATCTCATGAGAAACTGGTTTTCATACAAGGTAAGGAGCTATGGTGCGAACAAGAAGGGTAGTAAAGAGGAGTATATCATTATCTGTGATTCAGCTAGTGAGTTAAGGAACTGTTTTACCTGGTGATGCAACACCAGAAGATAGAGTGGTGAGGTAAAGGTACTGGAAGGGGGATGGGAGAATGCCAGATGAAAGCTAATAGGTGGTATTAAAATGTAGGTAGAAGAATGGGGGTGGGCGGAATTATCCCAGATGAAAGCAGATAGGATCTAGAAAGTGGGGGGAGTGGCTATAGTACTATAAATTTAGAGGTACTGGGGGCGGGAGGAAATTGGGGGCAGGGAGAGGAGCGAAGAGAGCCCGAGCGTAGTTACGGCGAACGTAGCAGGGCTATTGCAGTTTACAAGGTTTCCTAAGGTGTCCTAAAGCTATAAGGTAAGTATTATAGCTCTTAATGTAAGAGTCAGTTTACTTAAGTTACAGCTGAAGGAGGCAAACACTCAAGTAGAAAAAAAGAGCGCTATGGCTGACCAAAATGGTGACCTGCTTAATTACACAGCACTGTAAGTGAAAGCTTAAGAAATGCTTTTTGTGTGCAACCTACTCTTCTTAAATGCTGAGAGGAACTGATTGCAGTCCTGTAGACACCGTTTTGTAGGGAACTGTAGAGTTCAATCTGCTTAAATGCTGAGAGAAACTGATTGCAGTCCTGTAGACACCGTTTTGTAGGGAACTGTAGAGTTCAATCTGGTTAAATGCTGAGAGAAACTGATCGCAGTTGTATAAAATAAAGTGAACATTCATAAGAACATGTGCAGTCCTTAGAGAACAGATTCAGAAAGACTTGCTCTCAGCATAAGTGACATACTTTGGTGTAAGGACCATCTATAAACAGATTTACTATGAAGACCAGATTCCAAAACACCTGATTTCAGCCTGCTGTCAGTGTAAGTGGTCAAGTCTTTTGGAATCAGGGCCTTGAAGTGACATATAATCTCTAATCAAAAGGAAACTAATACATTTCATTAAGGCTGAGATACTGCAGACCATAAATCCCCACTGTTCCATAACATATCTATGACAAGAAGACTTGAGGAGCCCCTGGGCAATTATATTTTAGGGTACAGAAAAACACTTTTTTGGAATGCTGGATATTTTTGTTTGGGGCAATACATCACAATGGTTTTCTGGAATACTTTTGCAATTTGTCAGTGTCCTCTTTGTTAATCTTACTAACAGGATAGGCTGTGTGTGACCTCTATAACAGATGACTTCAGGTACCACACAGGGATGTTTTGTTATGGTGGGATACCGTACTGTTTAAATGAGCGAACAAACCAACAGAAGGGGTTGAAGCACCTTCTGTTTAGCTTGTAGCCTCTACATAAACAAGGCAACACATTACATCTATGCACACATATTTTCTTCATGTCCATTCTCCATCGCTACAAATATATTATGCCAAGGATCCTCTCTTTCAAGCTAGATAGACATCATCAATCTACTACAGATTGTCTAGACATCACAGTGGTTTGGCATTACCACATGTTCCTTATCCCATTTTGGTGCAGTTTAAACTCTAAACTCATTATTTAACATAATTCTGGATTGATAAAGGACATCTCAATCCAAGCTTAAATCCATGGGCTCTTCAGACAACCTCTTTATTAGTTATTAACCCTCCCAGCCTTCCAAAGTGCTCCAGTTTCTCAGATTACAAATTTAACAGGTATAGCACCTTCCTTAGTATTTTCATTAAATGGTTTTCTACTGAAAGAAAATATATCAAATTGAGGAGTTAATTTGGCTACCAGGATGGATTAATAAAAAAAAAAATAATTAAACTTTAATCTCACTGTGCTGTGAGACAGACTAAAAGGATTTGCAATGAAGGGAATACCCACTGTTGTCCTAATGGGATGGGTGAATGTTGTCAAAATTAATATTCTCACTAGAATGACTTACGTTCTTAGAGTGTTTCCACTTTTTATTAGTAGCAGATAACTTCCCTGTCTAGAAAAGGTGGTAAAGAGATTCATGCAGAAGGTAAAATAAAGGAGTAGTGGTAACTGACAGTAACCTCAAGTCTGTGAGAGCACTGCTATTCCCATTTCTGAGATTTGTGTGTAAACTAGACTCCCGTGTGATCCAAGGAGGAAATAATCAGGTTTGTGTTATACTTTACAGTGTGAAACTGGAAGCCACTGATGTACTAAAGAAATGATAATTAATATCTATGGAAACAAAGAGGATATTCTGAGTTTTCTTAGGCTCCATGTTTGGAGAATCTGATTAAATCTTGGATAAAATTAGAGGAAGTTACAATTTTCTATAATCCTTATCCACACTCCACTCAACCTCGCATCAAACCCTAGATTTTAGGTTCTCATTTCCTCCTGTTTACTTGTTCCATGGTTAGAACTTACTAAGGACTTTGTAAATATTTTTTCAAAGAATCTGGTACACTTAGGTGCAAAGACAGAATATATATACACACTATTAAAACATCTGTCTTTTTGGCAGAATATCAGCTTGGAAACATTAGACTAACTTGGTCTTGTGAATAAACCACCTGGTAATATTTAGAAGGATGAATATATGAACCAAAAGAGGGTCATCTATTATGTATGTAGCTAACCTTGCCAGTTTACTTCCACATAAGGAATCAATGTGCTTATTGGGCAGTCAAGTTAATCATGCAGTTTTAGAGGGGGAGAATCAGTCTTCATTCAACAGTCTGAAAATATGGTCCAGTGCTAATTTCATCCCCAGTTTTTTTTTAGTTTTTCTTTAGCTCTTTGCACCAAAATATTGTCGTTAAATGTCCCCTATATAAGGGTCTACCTGAAAATATAAAAAAAACAGAAGATCGAAGATGACATCATCAAGACAAAATCAACGAACAGTGAATGTATTCCCAGCATAAGTAACCTGTTGGCCAACAAAGTGAACTTTGCCCTTTTTCCAACTGTAGTGCAATCTCGGAGTTGGTATATTTAGTTAGGGGGGTTGTGGGGGGGTGCATCCCCCACCTCTGTGGGTTGGGAATGGTACAGTTTCATGTGGTGTTTGGTATTAGTGGTTACATACCCTTGGAAGATATTAGTTGATCCAGTCTTTCGCTGAAGTTGGTTTTTGCTGATGTCACCTCGACTATGTCATCTTTGAGCTTCTAGGATTTCGACATTTTGAAGTAGACTCATATATATATATATATATATATATATATATATATATATATATATGTATATATATATATATATATATATATATATATATATATATATATATATATATATATATATATATATATATATATATATATATATATATATATATATATATATATATATATATATATATATATATATATATATATATATATATATATATATATATATATATATATATATATGTATATATATATATATATATATATATATATGTATATATATATATATATATATATATATATATATATATATATATATATATATATATATATATATATATATATATATATATATATATATATATATATATATATATACATATATATATATATATATATTTATATATGTATAGATCTAGGACGTTTGCTCAAATTAGCAAACGTCTGAATCCAGAATAACCAAACACACTTTAACGAAGGCGCTTTTATCGAAAAAGTGCTTTCGTTAAAGCATGTTACAAAAAAAAAAAAAAAAAAAAAAAAAAGGAAACACTACATTTACATTTTAGCAGGGAGGCTTCGCCCCCTGCAACACCCATGTGGGGGGCTATGCCCCCCACACAACCCCTACTTTAATATTCTCCCTCCGAGACTGCACTACAGTGGGGAAAAGGGAAATTTCCCTTATCCGCACTGTAGTACAGCCTCGGCAACAGGCATACATACGCGAAAGTGCTTCTTCGGTGAAAAGCACTTTCACATAAGTATGCCCGGCCATTTGGGTTTTGGTCGTTTGATATATATATATATATATATATATATATCATGACAAAATGGCAGTCGACTTACATTATATGTATTAACATTAGGTTGTCCAAGTTTTTGGGGATCATATTTCTATTAAATTGGACATGGTGTTAGGTTAATTTGGATGATGTGTTTTATTTGGAGAGCTGCACTTTGGTTATTAGAAATAGAGACACCAACAAATGGTAAGTCCAGATTGCAACTTTAATAATCATTCACCAATGTCTTGATGTTCAAATCCCCTTTACCAATATTTGATGCTTAAACTGTGTCCATCTTCAGAATCACTTAATTATAAAGAAGGAATGGGCAAACTGAGGTTCAATTGTCTGATTCCTAATCAGCTATTTTCCATTCATAACCATATAAATGTAACTAAGAATATGTTGTCTAAACTTCTTGTTTATGTTTATATTTTGAGGTCAAGCATAGCAGACATGGTTTTCATTTTCTTTGTATTTCTCTACTGCTACTTAAAGATCAGTTTCTCACATTTTATTTAGCATTGTTACAAGTCTTAATAGCTCTGTTTTTAGGATTGTGGTACTGTGAAGCACAAAATTGGGAGATAAAGGGGAATTTTGAGAAGGGATGTACTTTTATCTTTTTGTTTTTCCTCATTTTCTACAAAGTTATTGCATCTTTCCAAACAAAGCAACATTATGTTGTTACTGGTATTTCATTATCAATTAAATGTATTAAGTGAAGAAAGAATACAAAAGATTTACAGAAGTACAGAGAAACAGTTAGAAAAACAAATTTGCAGAACAAAAATGGAAAATATATTACGGGTCTATATTATATATTCGGAGTTTCAAAATTTTGAACCTCATATGTTCGACAACATATGAGCGAAACTTGAATCTTCGAATATATAATAAAAATGTAAAAAAAAAAAAACACTTACCTTAACGCTCTGAGCTGGGGGGCAAGCCCCCCTGCACCCCCCACACCCCCCTACTTAAATATACCAACTTTGAGACCGCACTTCAGTGCAGAAAAGGGAAATTTTCCCATTCTGCACACGCGGATCCATTGCCTTTCACCTTCGAACTTTTCAAAGTTCGATCATATGGTGTCGGCCATATGACATTCGAACTTTGAAACGTTCGATAATTTAATAGGGAGGAGGCAAATGTCTTTCCACATTTTTATTTTAGGTTTCAAAAATAAAAAAGGTAACATTTCTAGGTTTAGAAAATAAGATTCTTAATATGGAAGAAAATAAAAAACTAGAAACATTCTGTAGGAAGTTAGAGGAGGAGTCAAGTAAGTTCAATGACTGAAAGTCACACAGCCCAGACAGATGTGTAACTCATGAATCAGCAGCTATTTTACTTAACATGTGACTAATTGGAAGGTGCACACTTATTGAAACTCAATACTAATATTCTTTGTTTTTCTACAGGAGGTGTAACACATGCACACAATCACAGACACAAATTAATTTAACATCTATTTTACAGAACACTTCATAAACATATTAGAAAGGAGCTGAGATGTTTATCAAAGAGTAGAATAACAATGATTTTTAGTCAATATGGATTTATTGGAGGGAGTTCTTGTCAAACTAATTTGATTATCTTCTTTAATCTGATCACATAAACTTAAAACAATATTTTGGACTTTACTTTCCTCCCCAGGTATATGCAAGTTAAGATTTACTCGAGGTGGGCGATAACTCTTCCCCTACAGGAGCATTGTGTTCTTGACCAGTGTATTCAGAACATATGGTTTCAGATATAATGATGTGATTACAAAGTTGAGCATCCTTTGGCCTAAGCTGGTCAAGTACCAAGTACGCTTATGGGAATCCTCATTTTTGAATATGTTTGCTATAGACAACCCATGGCTAGCACAGATGTCCAAATATAGTTCATCACTTTGGTTCAGATCTGCAATGGCTTAAGTAAGGACCTCCCTTACAGAACAATAATCAAAGCATTTACTATAATTTAAATTAGCTGAATCATTAGATTTATTACTGCACAGTACTATCAGGCATACCTCTCGACTTCTTAGAGTAGGAAATGTGAACAAAGCCTAAAATAATGAGTGGCAAAGGCCCAAAATAGGGACAAATATTAAATATTGATCTTATAAACAAAGTTGCTAGAATAATATGTTTTGCATTTGTACAAATTTTCTGATGGATCTGAAGTCTGAAACTCAAATGTCTGCCATTATTTATGCCTCTAGTCCTCATTGATTTCCAGAAAGCCAAAGATTTTATGAGGAAAAGATGAAAAATGTTGTTCTTCTTTCGGCTTTTCCTGGTTAGGGGTCACCACAGCGGAACTCCGGCCCGCTAATGATTGGCAGTAGATTTGTACGGTGCTGAGGTGCCAGCTCGACACCCAACCGGTTTTTATAGCTTGTGTGTTGCTTAACTCCAGGTTCCCTTAATATGACCAGTTAATAACAGCCTGCATTTAAAATGGAACCTGTGCACTGAGAGAGAGCCTTACAAGACTATCTGCAAATATATAGAGCTGAGTATATTTTTCTGTATTATTCTATATTATAGAGCTAAATTGTTGCTTAGATATCTGTTGTCTTACTGTTCTGCAAATATACAGAGATCAGTATATATTTTTCTGGTTTTATAATTTGCACTGTGATTCCTCACATCTCTGTTGAAATTGTCTTCCCCACCCCCCCTCCCTGTTCTTGGTTGTAGTTTTAAATTTGGTGGCTTTTGCAGTGCCCGCCCCACTGTAGATTTGATCTAGGACACTCCCCCAGTCCCATCTCTTTACCGCATTCTACCTAATAAACCCTTTCTGCACTTGCTTTTAGTCCTTTTTAATTTAATTCAATTTTTTCAAACTGTGTGTGGACTAATATTGCTACATACTCATGCATGTGAATTGTTTTTACTACTGTTTTTGCTAGTTTTCTAAAAAAAAAAAAAAAAAAAAAAAAAAAAAAAATTGTAAGCCTGTTTCCTACCTTTCCTGTAATTAGTGTTCCAGATACAGATGTGCTGTATCCAGGACTGTTTGTAAGCTTCTGAGCCCCCCCAAGCCTTTCTGTGTTGGAGGGAAGCCTTCTAGCTCATCAGTGGGAGTGGTAAGCATTAGGTAACCTGTCTACCACATAAGGAGTGGTTCTGGCCCAGAATCTGTAGTTATTGGCCGTTTGGGCAGTCTTCCATCTCTCTCAATTTTCTGATTTGAAGGCCTACATTTGCACTTGTTTCTGTCCTGTAACTCCTGGGCCCATCTCATTTGCTCACTCAAAAAATAAATAAATAAATAAATAAAATTTTATCTGCTTTTACTGTATTTGTGTTTCTTCCTACTTTATTTTGCTTTTGCGTCATCTTAATAGTACTCAGTTGTATTTATTACTGCTTGGTGTAACTCATTCTAAGCCTTTTAGTTTAAGCACTTGGGCTTCAAACCAGTTGTTTTACATTAAGAAGGTTTGTGGCCTGCACTGTGGTGGCAGGACAGGTAGCTTGCATCCTTCTAAGTTGGGAACTGCTGATTGAGGGCACAGTGTCTGTTATTCTAAAAGTGTATTAGTTCTGGTTTAAGCACTTGGGCTTCAGGCCAGTTATTTTACATTAAGAAGGTTCGTGGTCTGCACTCTTGTGGGAGGAGAGGCTGGACTCTGCCCTTCTGAGCTGGGAATTTCTGGTTAAAGGCTTATAGTGCCTGCATATTTGAACTGTTTCTTATTGAAATTGGTACACCTTGTTTGCTGTAGCATAGACTAGATCAAGGCCTGCTGAATCTAGTTTTGTTTGTATGCTTGTTGTTTGTTTGCTTGTTATTTCCCTGAAATGCTAATTCCACCTAAAACGCGGCTTTTCAGCGCTTCTGTGGATCCCTAGTGATATCTGCATTGCTTACTGTATTTATTTCCTTGTTTCACTTGAAAGAAAGTTACTGTTTGTCATTTTTGCATTTAAGTTACCTGTAACACATTGCATTTAAGTTACCTGGCACTTGCTCACTAAAGCAATTATATAAGTCAGCACTAAAAAATTAAAAGCACTATACCCTCACAAACTCCCCTTGAGTACCTTGTTCCCCACTGGCCCTTTTTTTCAATTATAAAGGAATTCCCAATACTGTTCTAGCATATCCAAAGGTCAGTTGTCAATCTCCTCTCCAGTCCAGCTGGTGAATCTGGGAATCTTGAGGCAATGTTACAACTGCCTCATGTACACAGACAACCCTCTCCTCCTCCCAACAAATTCCAACATATGTGAGAGATGCAACCATATAGCCAAAATGGAGGCTAAGCTCTCTCAACTCAGTACTGGCGTAACCAGTCAGGAGGAGAAGGAAACCATATTTACTACAATTCCAGTCTCACATAGACCTACAGCGACAGCAAACCAAACACATAAACACACAAAAACATACAAGGAGGCTCTAAATAAAAATCTGCCTAAGCAGCAGAGACCTCCAAAGCAGACACCCAAGCAACCGCTACCCCAAAACAAAACACGTGCAACACCTAGCTCACAAAGCCAGTGTGCCAAACAGTCACAGCCCTTAAGGCTAAACAACACACCTGATACACTTGTAATAGGCGACTCTATTGTCAGGCACAGTGACGTCCCGCTCACCAGGCTGAACAAGGAGAAGGTCACGGTGAGCTGCCTGTCGGGCACTAGGATCCGCCACATAACACAAGCACTCAGGTCACTCCATGGCAAGTACAAATATGACTCGGTCATTGTCCATGCTGGTGTGAATAACCTGAGATGTACCTCCCTGGACTACATGAAAACAGACATAGAGGAGCTCTCTGAGCATGTAGCCCAGGCCAGTATGACCCTGACCTTGAGTAGCATCTTACCCTCACCAAGAATGATGCCACAATATGAAGACAAGATGATCAATTTCAACAATTGGCTTAAGTATTGGTGTCATTCAAAGGGGATCCAATGCCTGTCAGCCTGGGATGACATGCTCGACAAGCCACGATGCTTCACTAGGGACGGCTTGCACCTGTCACCACTGGGCTTTTGGATATTGGCAAAGGCTCTTGCTTCCCCCACAGTGCCTTTTTTAGGCAAGGCTCAAAAGACAAACCTACCTCCATAGGTATCACAAGGGATAAGAAACTAAGAGTAATGCTACTCAATGCCAGAAGTCTAAACCTCAAGATGCATGCACTCGAAACTCTCCTTAGCATGGAGAACATCGATATCTGTGCAGTAACAGAAACCTGGTTCAAGGCTCCCGAGAGCACCCCAGCACTACCAGGTTATACCTCATACTATGCTTTTCGGCCCCAAAACTTGGACAAAACCACAAAAGGAGGGGAAGTATCAATATTCGTCAAAGATACCCACACCTCCAGGTTGGTGGCACAGCACGAAGCATCAGAGACTATCCATGTGCAACTAACAGTGGGTAAAACTGCCTTCCAGTTTATAGACTGCTACAGACCACCCTCCCAAACCCAGGAACCCCACTCGGCCTTCCTGAGAACACTGGAAAATATGAAGGTCTCTCCAAACACCATTATATTGGGCGACTTCAACTACCCAAACATAGACTGGGAGCATTACTCTAGCTCCAACACCCTAGCCCAAAGGTTCCTAGAATTTATAAACTCAAATGCTATGGAACAACTTGTTACCACTCCCACAAGAGGGGAAAACATACTGGACCTGATCATCACCAACATGGGGACTCTATGCTCCAGACCAGAAGTGTATCCCTCACTGGTAAGATCAGACCATAAACTAATCTCACTGGATATTCACATCCCGACCCCACCCCCTGCCCAGAAAATCACAGTGAAAAGCTTCTCTAAAGCAAATTTCACACTCCTCAAAACTGAGGTGGAATCCTTCAAAGCCCCCGAGCCTGTGGAAAATACGGCCCAGACTGCAGAATCCTTTATAAATGCATTCTATGAACACCTTCAGGAATGCATGGATCATGCAATCCCAAATAAAACCAAGACCCAATCCTCCAAAGGCAGATGTCCTGTCTGGTGGACCCCAGCCATAAACAAACTATACAATAGAAGGAGGAAGCTACTACATGACAGAGCAAAATCCCAAAAAGGGAAGGCATCTCTGATCAGTATTAGCAAAAAACTACGGGCATTCATAAAATCAAGGCCAGCTTCGAGAGAAAAATTGCACAGGACACTAAGGATAATCACAAGGCTTTCTTTAGTTATGTTAGGAACCTGGGTGGGAATTCCCAGATATGCTCAGAATTAGTCCAAAATGACAAAAAATACATAAAACCCACAGACATTGCCAACATCCTAGCTGACAGGTTCAGCGCAAACTCCCCCCCCCCCACCAAAAGGGCAAATATCTATCCCAGAAGAGTGCTGCCCCCCTGACATCTCAGATGCTCAGGTAAGAGCCGCCCTCTCCAAAGCAAAAAACACAGCATCAATGGGACCAGACGGTGTCCCGGGCTGCGTCCTACATGAACTCCAAGAAGAGCTAAACCCAAACATAAAACTACTGTTCAGTCTCAGCCTTACTACAGGATATGTACCCAAAGAGTGGCATACAGCAACAGTGGTCCCTCTCCACAAAGGTGGTGCCTCAATGGATCCTGGAAACTATCGCCCCATAAGCCTGACTAGCTTGGTTTGCAAAGCTATGGAAAGGATCATCATGGACCTCATAAATAAAGATATTGGGGACCTACAGACACTGGATCCTACCCAGTTCGGCTTTGTTAAAGGCAGATCCTGCCTCTTAAACCTGGTCGATTTCTTTGAAACAGTCACCAAGGCTATTGACGAGGAGAAGGTGGTCCACACAGCCTACCTGGACCTTGCAAAAGCCTTCGATACAATACCCCACTCGGGCATTATAGATAAGCTCACCAGCTTAAATATAAACCCCTATGATACTAGATGGGTTGCAAACTGGCTCAAGGACAGAACCCACATGGTTAAAATTGCTGGAGCCATGTCAGACCCCAAACCAGTTACAAGTGGCGTCCCACAAGGCTCAGTCCTGGGACCTCTCTTGTTCGGTATATATTTCTCAGAGGTACAGGCCAACATGGAAGGACTGTGGCTGACCAAGTTCGCAGATGACTGCAAACTGGGTGTCATAATCGACTCTCCAGTCGACACAAGCATCCTCCAAAAGGGCCTCATAGAAACAGACAACTGGTGCCAAAGCCATGGCCTCAAGCTAAACGCCAAAAAATGTATAGTCATCCCTTTCGGCAAAAACAAAATGCCCACAAATTACCCCATAGGTGGTAATCCATTAAGTACAGAAGAAGTAATTAGGGACCTGGGGACACAAGTTGATAGCAATCTCTCATTTGACAACAACGTGGTCAAAGTGGTTAGAAAAACATTTTATATAGCCCACCTAATCATGAAGGGATTCACATCTAGATCAGGGGAGGTCATCGTGCCTCTTTACTCATCCCTCATCAGGCCCATAATTGAGTACAATGCCCCTTTTGGGATGTACCTTACCAGACACCTGCAGCAACTGGAAAGACCCCAAAAGTGCCTCACCAAGAGGATCAAAGGGCTCAAACAGATGCCATATGCCACCCAGTTAAAGAAACTCCAGCTCTACTCAGTGGCATACCGCCTGCTCAGAGGCGATCTGTGCCTGATGTATAAAGCCATGTCCAACCCGGAGTTAATGTACATGCTGCACCTCAGAAAATCCAAATCCCATCGAGCTACGTGCTCGAGAGACTTGAACCTCAGCACTGAAATAAATAGGACATGCTGGAGGGACAGATTCATAACCCAGAGGCTCCCTTCACTCTGGAATAAAATCCCAGTCCAGGTTAGGCAGAGTCCCTCACTGACCCTCTTCAAGAGGAATTCTGATGAGTGGATGGGAGATCGTAGGTTTACCCCGGGTATCACTTCTGTGTCACTGTTAGACAGAGGCACAGTATACTAACCTCGAAAAAGGGAATAGCAAAATTCATTTAACATGGGTGGCGAAAGCCAAACACACTCTGGCTAGGCTTATAAATGCCCTAGGGCAGATAGCCTAGTATGAACCTATGAACCTTCAGCGAAGGCACGCCCATTCTACGCATGTCTTTCGAATGTCACTCAACTGTGGGGAGGACATGTAGACCACACAAAAGGCGCTTCAGCTGAGAATTGAACAGGAGAACCTCTTGCTGTGAGGCAACAATGCTACCGCTGCACCACCATGGCTTAAAAGTATGAGACAAAAATATGGATGCTCTGTGAAAATCTGTAGATTTAAGAGGTATATCAGGCATGTAGGTATTAGCTTCCCTGTCTGTTCTAGCCAACTTCCTTAGACATCCCTACCTCCCTGTCTTTTAAGCCACAGCAAATTAACACTCGCTTATCAAGTCCTTTCCTTATCATTACCTGTCATGTGACTTTTTCTTTAATATTCATGCCCACTTTGAATGAAATTTACTTGGTCTTTACCTCCTTACCATGGTCATTCTAGCTTTTGCTGGAGAAATGGTGCATGCCCAGTCCTCTCTGCCCGTGTAACTCTCAATTCTGCTTTGCTCCTCTATTCTGTATCCCTTTCCACTCATCTCTGACATCATTTCCTCTATAGATTTAGTGCTTCAACCCTTTACCACATTCCTTCAACAGGGACCTCCTATATTTAAAGTCTTCCCCGCTTTACTCTGCAGTGATTGTAGCACACACAACAATTCTCCATCTTAGAAATATCTACAATTAACAGTATATATACTAAGCTACAACCCTTTACAGCTTATAGGCTTAATTAGTTCAATGATATATCTAGAGCTACTTTAATTAGCTATTACTTTTACAAAACTTATATAATAATGAGGGCTACAAGAACTCTGTTACTTGCTTCTTCTGCCCCTTACTACTTCTGAATACCCAATTTACAAAAGTTGTCATGGTTACACCCCACATAACCTAGCCCATATAAGCATACAGGGTGGACAAGCCCAGTTGGTGGATCAAGAATAACCACTATGATTGATGTCCTGTAATAATACGCACACACATACACACACACATATATATATATATATATATATATATATATATATTCTGTGGTGGTGCAGCGGTAGCGTTGTTGCCTCACAGCAAGAGGTTCTCCCATTCGATTCTAAGCTAGTGTGCGGGGAGTGCCTTCTATGTGGAGTCTGCATGTCCTCCCAGCGGGTCGAGTGGCGTTCTGAAAGACATGCGTGAATGGGCGTGCCTTTGTTGAAGGTTGGGCGTCAAGCTGGCAACTCGGCACCATGAAAATCTACTGCCAATCATTAGCGGACCGGAGTTCCGCTGTGGCGAACCCTAACTGGGAAAAGCAGAAAGACAACAACATATATATATGTATATATAAACACACACATATATATATATATATATATATATATGTATATATATATATATATATATATATATATATATATGTATATATATATATATATATATATATATATATGTATATATATATATATATATATATATATATATATGTATATATATATATATATATATATATATGTGTATATATATATATATATATATATGTGTATATATATATATATATATATATATATACACACACACATGGGTCTTTGTTGTTTTATCAAAATTTCAAAACTTTGAAACCCATATGGTCGAGACCATATGATCAAAGTTTTGAAACTTCAAACACTTTGAAGTGAGATCTCCATACAGTGCGGAATGGGAGATTTACCATTTTCCTTGCTGTAGTGTGATCTTGGAGTTGGTATATTTAAGTAGCAGGGGGTGTGGGGGGTGCAGGGGGCTTGCCCCCTTCAAAAATGTAAAGGTGAAGCTTTTTGTTTAGGTTTTGTGTTTTTGTTGTACGCTGTACTTGTGACTCAAAAAGTACTAATCACAAAAGATGGAAAGGAATCCTCATTTACACAAGTTGCATATTGTCTACACATTTCTCATTTACATCTCATTATTCCCTGATTTGCATAAAACTTTCTAAGCTTCTAATTACTACGTATAAGAGCAGCTGACATCTCATGCCTCTCTTGCTTGTGTGCAAGTACTACACATACCTGCTGCTCTGCAGCATAACTACGAATACTATGCAGAGTATTGTGAATAGATGTCAAATACTGAACTCTGCTTGTGTGCAAGTACTACACATACCCACTGCTCTGCAGCATAACTACAAGTACTATGCAAAGTATTGTGGGTAGATGTCGAATGCTGAACTCTGCTTGTGTGCAAGTACTACACATACCTGCTGCTCTGCAGCATAACTACGAATACTATGCAGAGTATTGTGGGTAGATGTCGAATTCTGAACTCTGTGACACTCCTGGAAAAAAAGACCTCAGTTCCTTCTCAAGCTTATAACTTTTTAAAACGTTGGTACTTGCGTATTATCGCAACCAGATTCTAGCGATAATACCACTTGCTTCCCAATATGGAAATCTGACCATTTTGTTGTACAAATGTCAGCAAATGTCTTCTTTCACACTGAAGGTTGTTTTAAGATGGGGTGTCAAGAACAATGGAGAAAGTCAGTGTGTCGCTGTGGCTGTGTGCACTTTACTGCCAGCATGTGTAGAGCTATCTCCTTTGTGCATTAACGGTGCTTCCAGCCACAGCGACAGTAACTTCTCACGCTGTTCTTCATAACCCTTCTTAAAACCACCTTCTCTCAAAAAACAGTCCTTTTTTTCTCTCTTCCTTGTCAAAGTGCATGTCATGCAAAACGTTTCCATTCAATAGGACTCTAGATGGTGAGGAGGCGTTCCTCTGTGTGTTTTTTGATTCCAGAAACACATTAAACTAAGCAAAATACTATGTTGTATGACTCGATTCTCAGGAAAGCAATAACACAGCTGTAATACCTGAAACACAAAAGCATTTGCTGCTATGAAAAAAAGGAACGTTCATCGGGCGGACTTTCAGCAAGTGACATGCTGCTGGCAGTAAAATGCATAAAGGAACAATAGCATGTTTTATTTTATTTTTTTTTTTACATTTTATTGAAAACACTCCTGAAAAAAAAATGCTATTGTTAAAGGAAACACGCTATATGACAGTTATAAACCACTAAAGATCAGATTTCGATGTGAGGAAGCAAGTGGTATTTTCGCTAAAATCTGGTTGCGATAATACGCAAGTACCAAAACTTTTAGTGGAGAACTTGCAGTGTATTCCATCAGCAACATTCTATAAGAAAGGAACCTCCAACTCCATTTCTTTGTTGTCCTTGAACACTGAAATTAGGTCCTTACAAGCTGGCTGAATTAACTGTTTACAATAATCATGGATGCAATGTGAAAACATTTTGAAATGCTGTCTGTTTTCTGGGCACCTTAAATTGTATTTTACCATATTCCAAAAATAATAATAAATTAAGAAACTGCATTTTTATCAAGATTATAGGAAATATGCAAACCAAATCTGTTACTTTGCATGTCTACTTGGAAGACAATGCCCCTGAAAATATTAAGTCATCTGCAATGTCTAAGGCAGGTAATAATCTGCAGTGTTCCACCTAAAAGTATTGATGTATACAGTTTGGAAATGCCTATAAACAATTTTGCATACAGCAAGCCCATCACCATTACAAAGAGCTGTAATTAGTACTGGGACTTAAACATAATGCAGTTAAGGCTGAGTGAAAAATCAAGCAGTTCAGCAATGTCATGGCTTTGGGAGGAGGTTGTCACCCCAAAATGCCAAAACTGCCTGTGACCCAAATTTACAAACACTCCTATTTAAGTTATTGCCATTACAAATAACCTAAAATAGTTGTTCGAGAAAAATACAACAGAATTCTGATTATGATCATATCTGTCTCTGACAGAGGACTGTAATTACAACTCACAAAGATACAAAATGAGATTCAAACTGTATGATAAATTTCCTGTAAATCTTGGAGCTCTGATATAATAGGACATGGTTAATGATATTTATATTTTCTATAAGTATGAAATAAAATGTAGGTAACTTACAACCCTTAAACATCATTTTCTCAAAATGACTTTGTGCTAAGAAAGTAAAATATAGTACACTTACCAAATAATGCATGCAACTCTCCAAAGGCACCACATATCTCCTTCTAACTGGAATACTATAGCAATAACCCACGCCTGGGTGTGGGTAATGCTGGATGTACCCATGGTTGGCGTGGTTTGGTCCTGAGGGTGAAGCCCGAGGGACCAAACAAAGCCAACCGTGGGTAAATCCAGCATTACCCACACCCAGAAGAGGGTTATTGCTATTATACAATGACATTATTTAAGAAAAAAAATAATTACTTTTCTTAAATAATGGCATTGTATAATGCCTCCTTGCTGACCTTCCGCAGCTGTCTGGTATTCCGCGGAAGTTCCGATGTACTGCGCATGCCTACGCAGTACATCAGAGCTGTGGGCAAAAGCAATGGAGAAAGCAAGATCTCCATTGCTTTTTACTGTTTCGCTATGTTAAATGGGTTTAACATAGCGAGACAGCTTTAAAATAAGCAACGGAGATCTCCGTTGCTTATTTTAAAGCTGTCTCGCTATGTTAAACCTATTGAACTTAGCGAGACAGGTTTAAAAAAAAAAGCAACGGAGAAAGCTCTCTGTTGCTTTTTACACACTGTGTCACTATGTTAAAGGAGTTTAACATAGCGAGGCAGCTTTAAAAAAAGCAACGGAGATCTCCATTGCTTTTTTTAAACCTGTGTCGCTATGTTAAACTCCTTTAACATAGCGAGACAGTGTTTTAAAAAAGACTTATACTAATGGAAAAAGTCCGGGCGACCGGACCTTTTTCCATTAGTATAAGTCGATTTACAACGTGCATGCTGGCCAATCAGCGTGCACGTTTTGGAATACTAATGGGGGGTCATGGTATAATAATCATTCATTTAATCTGGAAATGGAATTCAAAAGATTGTCTGTATTCTTTTGACAGTCCTATAACAAATTCTACTTTACATGGTAAATGTCACCAGCAACCCTTATGTATTGATGTAAAAAGCATGGTTAGTGCTCGGGATGGAGCACTTTGTTTCTAATAGATTGTAGCACCACATTATATACATGAGCTCTCTCAATCAATACATTCAACACTGCATTGTATGCAACTTCATTCGTTCATCAGTGTATAGACAATGGCATCCATGTGGCTGCTATTTCTTTGTTTACATTTGTTGACCTCATAAAAGAATTATTCTAAAGACTCTTTTCAGCTATGATCCAAGGCAGAGGCATAAAAATGCAATACTCAAACCCATTGCCAGGCTATTCAACAAGAGTGGTATGAGGCTGAAACCCAATATCAGAACCAAGAGATTGAAAATTAGCATTTCTTGCTCTCTGTCTTAAGTTCATTTTAATAGTCTATATCGGTTTTGTCTGTTTTCCTTTTTCATTTTCTGTCTTAAACTAACATCTTTTATTTTCATCAGTGTTGGTTTCCTTTTTGTGAGATGAATTGAGAGTCAGGGTGAGCTGCATGCATTTGATTGTTTCCAGTTGTGTGTGCATGTGTGTGTGTGTGTGTGTGGGGGGGGGGTAGTGAATTGATAATGTCTGAGATCCATTATTATTCAATAAGGGAGCTAAGTGGCTGAAATTTAACAAGATAGCTTTTAGCAGTTTTCCTTCCTGATTTCTTCCTTAAGTTAACAGCTTGAATCTTTTTTAGTTGTTTTAAAACATCAAGTTATTTTTATCAGTGTTTTGTTGCTCATCTGGGTAATGTTTTATAAGATGTTTAAGCCTTTATTCAGGAATTCCAGTAAACAACTGCTTTGCTTTAGCTTTTAAATGGTCTAACTTCTGGAATTAAATATTTTTTTTTGTCTTTACTGAGAGGAATTGAGAGCCAAGGTGAGTTGCATATATTTTAATTGCTTCCTGCTATTGTCCGAGGCTGAATATCTTTAAGGTAGGTTTTCCATTTCTGTTTCTGTGGCTATTCAACAGGACAGTTAATATTCAACAGAAGAGCAAAGGGTATGAAAAAACTACTACCCTCCCAACCGATATGTCTTATGTTTTTAAATCCACTTTCTCTCTTGTTGTCTACACCTATCCTCTTTCATTGGCTGTTGTCATTAAGCACAAAACTATCACTTTGTAAATTATAAAGTCGCACCCTTTTAGTTACTGAAATGATTTTACCTTTCCATTGTTTCCCCATAGGTCTTGAATACAGAGTGCCCATCCAACCAAACCTTGCTGCCCTTTTATACTTGGTGTCTATTGACCTGCCCTTACTACAAGTTCCTCACAGTCGTATCTCATCTGCTCATACTAGTGAACACTAGAAGATCAGACTGGAAGTTCCTCCCCTTAAATTGCTACAGCTTAACTTACCTTCTCAGTCATAACTTCCTGTCCTCTTATTGCAAATTTTCATACCTAGATGTATCAACCCCCCTTTTTTCATTTAACTTTTCAGCCTGCAACATATAGGACAAGACTAACATTCACTGGAGAACCTTCTAAATATAATTTCTGTGTTATACCATACATATGTACACCTCCTGCTACATTTACTTTACTAGTCAATAAGTCCTGTAAGATCTGAGATAAGTGTTTTTCCTGCTAAGTTTACTGTGAAAGCTGTATATTTTTGTATACTTGTTTCTGCTTTTAATACTCTAGCTATGAATTGCTTCTGTTCTAATGACAGTAGAAAGGGCACCAAGCCATCCCTAGGCTTCAGATTGCTGTAGAACCTTGATGAATGTAATTTGCTATTGGCCAGTGTGCTTGTTTGAAGTTTTCAGTATTGTCAGTGTTGCTATAAACCATCTAAGTTTCCATGGCACTACTATTAGTGCAGCGGTGTTGCACCATGTACTGTATAGCCGTTAACATATTGATCCTTAGCTGTCATAATACGACCCACTGTCATAATACGACCCACCTCTCCATAAGCTTATTAGTGTAAATACAGTAGAGAGTTGATTATCCAAACTAACTGGAACCTTGGTTAATTTGGATAATCAAACATACATTGAAACAGATAAAAAAACTTTAAAATCTTGTTTTTAATGCACACAGGGAAAGCACGTTTTAACCATTCAGTGATTCCAGTGGACAATAAAGAATATTTTTCACACACAAGAGAGCTACAAGCTCAAAAAACATGCACAAGCAAATACATATAACATTTATATATTCAGATTTTATGATTTTTCCTAGCCAAAAGCTTTGGAAGGCTGCATTTGGATAATTGACGTTTCAGATAATCGACATTTGGAAATGGACTCTCTACTGTAGGCATACATAGAAGTGCAGCGATGTGCTAGCTGTTTCACCATGAGTCACACTGTATACCATGTATTCTATAAGCAGCCTCGAGCAACCCATAGCTTCCCTCCATTATGCCAAGTAGCCTGTAGCTGCACCATACTGTCCGAAGCAACTTGTAGTAGTTCTACACATAACCTGTACTCTACAGTAGCTTAGTGATCCTGTGCTGCCCATTGCCACATTTACAACTTATCCCAAATTACATCATTCACTTTAGTTAGTCAGGCAGTGTAGCCCTACAATCAAATGGAATTTCCCTCTTTTAATTCACATAACGACAGGCAGGGTACCTACTCCTCCACTGAATAGCCATTGCCAATCTCAAACTACATACAGGACTCAGTACAATCCTATTTCTCAAAAGCCATGGACCAAATGGAAGGTCAGTGTGCTTGGTCTCCTTTTGCTGACAGCCTCATAGGAAGTGATTTTCTCAGGAAGTTGCACTGCTTTATGTTGACAGATAATGAACTTTTCCTCAGCACAAGAGAAACTTTTTGAGAGTAATGCAAACATTTAACAAATTTGGAGGCCTCATTCTCACAAAAAAAACATGAGGTGTGAGCAACACACTCACAACCACCATACTCTATTGCAACTTGCACTAAAATGCCTTATCCTAAGGCTGTAAAAAATCATCGCCAAACCCTCCTAGATCCATGAAGACTTGGTCTCAGCAAAATCCAGCACCACATCAGCTCCAGGTGCACTTTCAACAAAGAGTTACCAAGAGCTAAGTTATATAAAATCCAGTACACTACACCACCCTATAAATAAAAATATTTTACTGATTAAGCACACTGATTCTTCTTTCAGTAGGATGGACAAAGACAGGGTAACTGTCAGCTGCCTTTCAGGTGCCAGGATCTCCAATATCTTTTAAGAACCTTTCTCCTTACAAATATGATGATGACATGGTCATGGTCCACATGGAGGTGAATGACTTTGGGTGCAAAACTGCGAATGATATACAGAGAGAGACATGTTAGAACTCTCCATGCATGTCACAAAAGCAGGCAAAACTCTGGTTCTTAGAGGAACCCTTCCTTCACCCAGAATGCTGCCAAAGAGAAGATAATTGGTTTCAACAATTGTCTAAATTGTTGGTGTCCTTCTGGGGGATTCCAGTATGTGTCAGCTTGGAATGAGATGCTTAACAATCTACCTACTTTGCAAATGATGTCTTACAGCTTTCATTCCAAGGCTTCCACATACTGGCTAAAGCCTGTGCTGCCCAATAGTGCCTTTTTAAGCCTAATTCCAGATAATGGCTGTCCCAAAGTAATTGACATTAACTCCAAAACAGGTTCACATTAAGGTAGTTCTGCTCAGTTTCAGAAGTCTCAACACCAACCCGCCCAACCTTGAGGCTCTTCTGTATCTGGAATGCACTGTATCCATTTCTGTGCAATTAATGAAACTTAAGTTAAATGTTCAGTAACCACACCCTCCATACCTGGGTTTTCCATCTGTCATGCCTCCAGACCTGATGACAACTGTGGTGACATCTCATTAGTTAAGAATCATGCTCCCTCTGTAAAGACTCCTGGAGACTTACAAACAGAACTCATTGAGCTCCAAATCACATTAACAGGAACAACTATCAGTTTCTAGCCTGTTACAGGACACTATATTGATCCCCTGAAAATCATGTAAGGTTCCAAAATGTAGTTTTTGAACGCCCTATAAACAAGAACTCCACTATTTTAGGAGATGTTAACTACCCCTCAGTAAACTGGAGTATTTATACTTCCAATGTATGCTATGCCCAAAAGGTCTTAGATTTAATAAACAAAAACTCCCTGGACATGCTTGTTAAAGTCATTATAAGACATAATGTTATTGATCTGGTCCTTATTAATATACTTCTTTATGCACTATTTCCCTGGTATGTCCTACCCTGATTAAACTGGGTCATAAATTAGTAACAGTCACCTTTAAAATCTCATGACACGAATATCTTAGAATTTAAGGATTTCTAATGCACTAATCTCAATAAATTATATGAGGATATTTCAAAATTCACTTATAGCACCATCACCACAGACATTTCCACAACAGATAGTTTCAGAAAGTAGTTCTATATCCACCTAGATAAATGCACAGAACTGGCAGTGCCAACCAGATCTACCTATAATGGGAAATTTAAAAGCAAACCCCTCTGGTGGTTCACCAACACAAACTCTACATTAAAGAAAAAAACTGAACCACATCACAAAATTGTCTAAAAACTTGAAAAATACTATTAAAGCAGCCCATAAACTAAGGTTAGCATGTAAACTTATGTAAATTAAAAATATTTCTTTAGTTACATTAAGAAAATAAACAACACCCAACATTGTTCTCAGCTTATTCATAATGGCACTACCTACTCTGATCCAGTAACCGTTGCCAGTACACTAGTAATCAAATGATGTAACTTTGACCCTAGTGATGACTATCCAAGGCCCTGTTTTTACAATCTCTCAGCCCCCCACCATTATCCCTAAAGAACATGTACTAAAGGTCCAAGACTAAAAATACTTCCTCCATAGGACCCGATAACATACCTGGCTGTTTAATGGACAGTACTAAACAAGCCCAGGTAAATAAACTAACCTGAGTTTAGCCACTGGCTTTGTCTCTGAGGTTTGGTGCACAGTTATACTGATGACAGTACACAACAGTGAACTTATTACTGACCCCAGGAATTGTAGGCCCATTGGCCTGATTAGTCTTATGTGCAAAGCTATTGAACAAAAAACTGACCTGATAAACAACTATTAAAAATATCAGGCTAAACCAGTAACAGGTTGGCTTTGTCAAGGGCCTAATGAAGCTGGTTAACTTCTTTGAAAGAGTAACACAGGCTGTTTACAGTGGTGTCATACTGTCCACACAGCACACCTTGACCTGGTCAAGGCATTTGACAACATCCATCCATGCTAATATAGTTAATAAGCTTAATGGATTATAAATAGATCCCTTTGTAGTAAGATGGATAGCAGACTGGTTAAATGACGGAACTCACTGTGAGAACAGCAGGTGCCTCAGATAGTATGAAGACAGTGGTGCCCATCATGGCTCAGTGTGGGACTTGTTTTCTTTGGCATTTACTTTTCTTATCTCCAGACCATGAACAAAGACCTCCCGTTAACCAAGAATGCAGATGACTGTAAACTGGTAGCTATTGCTAAGTCCCCCTCTGATGCCCAGGCCTTTCAGTAAGAACCTACACTTGTTAATACCTGGTGTAGTAAAACTGGGTTCAAACTAAATGCCAAAAAGTGCATTATTTTCACATTTGGTACATCCCCCCCCAGCATACAACATACACAACATCTCACTCATGAAACATGGGCTGATAATGTTATGTCCTTTGATCATCTTGTAATGGCAATAGTGAGAAAGTCCTTCTTAGCACAGTTAATTGTAAAAGGAATACCATCCAAATCTAAAGAGGATATTGTCTCCATATAGTCACCATTGATTAGGCTAATTATTGAATACAATGCTCCCTTTGAGAAGTACCTCATTAGACATATTAAAAAGCTAGAAAGACTGCAGAGGTTCTTAATTAAGATGATCTTTGCCTTAAAAACAAGCCAACAAAAAGACTGAAAGTACTGTTTCTTTATTGATTACCTTATAGATGCCTGTGGGGAAATATATGCCTTGCCTTCTGTGTCCTTAGGAACCCAGTGGACCTGGAGATACAAGGGACCCAATGGACTTGGCTCTCTTGTATCTCCACAAATCAAATACTACCAAAATACCATAAAAAGTGATCTAAATGTTTATCAGCAAATAAATACAATCAGGTAGATAGATAGGTTCATTATGCAGTGCCTTCCCCTCCTCTGGAATAGACTGACACTGCAAATTAAACAATAGTATCTTCTTTCATACAAGAGGTGAATGATTGGATGGGTATTCACAAATTAATTCCGGTTTGATTGACCTAGCCTTCCTCAAAAAAAGAGGCAGTCTAAAGGTGATAACTGTCATGGCAGAAAGTCTCAGTTTCCTTGCATTTCCTATAATGCTATAATCCTGCAAAAAGAGAAATTGTCATAATAAATTTATGCATACTGTTTAGGTTTAGACCACTGTAACACTAACTTAAGACAATTACTCAGAATGTGAAGTATAACTCAAAACAATAAAATGTATTATGGGAGTGGAAAAGGGATTGCAGATGTAATTATGATGGATGTTATGGAAGTGTTTATCACAATGAGAAACAATTGCATATGGTGGAATCAAATTAAAGGTTAGAGTAGAATTAACACCAGAAAAAGGGGAAGAACCACAAATAGATGAGGGTAAGGAGTTCAGAATAGCCAGGGCAAGTGTGGTGAAGTTACATGTGGAGAATGATAGACAGAAGGGTGGATGATATTGTATTTGCACCACCAGTTTGAGACCTAAGGAAATAGACTACTACCATTAAATATACCTTAAGTACAAGTGGAGGGACAGAAGTTTTCAAAACAAAGCATGTAGATTGTTGAACATGGTAGAAAGAAGGCTGTTTCAAGGACATGGCGTGTGCTGGTCATAGATAAAACCTTACAGTGATGATTAAAAGGTCAATCAAGTGTAACAGAATGTAAGATCTTCAGATGAGTTTACTATAAGGATGAAGTACTATAAAAATTCCCAAGGGCAGTTATGAGAAGGCCATATTTCCATTTACTGAGTTGAAAAAGAACTTTGTCTGTGGTAATGTTAAATGTTAAAGGAGGGTCTACGTTAAAACCAACGTATTTGTAGGATTCCATTTTGATATTTCCCAAAGCTCTATGAGGTACAGTAGGACAATAGTCATGAGTTTTTCAGCTATGCCCAAAAGCACAGAGGTGATTTTATATATATATATATATATATATATATATATATATATATATATATATATTACTGGGATCATCCTGCAGGAAGGCATGTATTGAGGAACTGTGTGGCCAACTCCTTAGCATAATGAGATCATCAGCATACAAAATGATATTTATAGGTTTACAGTTTGTACTAGGCTAATGGCCCTGGAGCCTTTACAAGCCTAGCCCAAAGAAGTGCCCTGGCATCATGCTGCCCGACGTTACTTCCCAGTGCCTCTATCAAGTAGAGCTACTGCAGTGATCCCTGGGGTGAACTTTCTATTTCCCATCCACTCATCAAGATTTCTCTTGAAGAGGGCCAGTAAGGTGCTTTACTTGACATGTATGGGAAGTATATTCCAGAGCATGGACAGTCTCTGGGTTACGAACCTGTCCCCCCAGCAGGTTCTGTTGATTGTGATAAAGAGGCTGGGGTCTCTGGAGTGAGTGGTGCGGAGGGATTTGGATTTTATTAAATGAAGCATTTCTAACGAAGCTGGGTCAGACATGGCTTTGTAAGTCAAGCAGAGATCGCCTCTTAGTAGACGATATGAGACAGAGAATAGCTGGAGTTTTTTGAGTCTGTCCATGCATGACGTGTTTAAGACCTAGGATCCTCTTTGTGAGGTACTTTTGTGGCCTTTTCAGCTGTTGCATGTGTCTAGTGAGGTACATGCCAAATGGGGCATTATACTCGATGATTGGCCTAATGAGGGAAGAGTAGAGAGAGATGATGACCTCTTTCTTCCTGGATGCAAAATCCTTGGTAATGAGATGTGCCACATAGAAGGGCTTTCTGACCACAGTGGCAATGTGGTGGTCGAATGAGAGGTTGCGGTCAACCTGTGTCCCCAAATCTCTTATAATGCCTTCTATGTTCAGTGGGCTCCCATTGATGTGGTAATTAGTGGGAACTGAGTTTTTCCCAAAGGGGATGACAACACATTTTTTGGCATTATGTTTAAGGCCATGGTTTAGACACCAGTCATTGGTCTCAGTGAGGCCTTTGTGTAGGATGTCTACATCACTTGAGGAGTTAATAATGGTTCCCAGCTTGCAGTCGTCTGCGAACTTGGTCAGCCAGAGTCCCTCCATGCTGGCTTGGACTTCTGAGAAGTAGATATCAAACAGGAGAGGACCCAGGACTGATCCCTGTGGGACTCCACTCATGACTAGTTGGCAGGCTGACTTTGAGTCCACTACTTTCACACTGTGGGTTCTATCTGTGGGGTCTATATTAGATCATCGAATGCTTAAAAAAGCGAATGGTGATTAATCGACCTTATGTAAGTGAAAGCTTACAATTTCGAACTGTCAGAACAGCGATTTTTTCCTAGGGGAAATAAAATCGCTGTTCCAACAAAAAATAAATAAATAAAACACTTTAAACATTACATTAAGTGGGGGGCTTCACCCCCCACCCCCCCCACTTAAATATACCAACTCTGAGACCGCACTACAGTGCTGAAAATGGCAAAGTAACAAAGCGGCCAAGCGAATTCTTTCCCAGGGAAAGAATTCACTTAAAAGCCGCTTCGATAATTTGCCATTTTAGGCTTTTGAGTTCAACCAAGACGCATTCGAAAGAATGTGTCTTCGGTCTTCTAATAGGGAACCCTATCTGTAAGGCAATTTGCAGCCCACCTAGTGATACAGGGGTTGATGTCTATTTTGGTGAGTTTATCAATAATTCCTGAGTGAGAAATGGTATCAAAGGCCTTGGCCAGATCGAGAAAGGCTGTATGAACTGCCTTGCCCTCATCCACAGCTCTGTTGAATGACTCAAAGAAGTCAACCAGGTTGAGCAGGCATGATCTACCTTTCACAAAACTAAATTGCATGGGATCTAGAGTTTGGAGATTCCCTATATTCTTGTTAATTAGGTCCATGATGATGTGCTCCATAGCCTTACATATCAGACTCATCAGACTAATGGGGTGATAATTCCCAGGGTCTGTAGTCACTCCCCCTTTGTGGAGAGGGATGACTGTAGCAGTGCACCATTCAGTAGGGACAAAGCCTGAGGTGAGGCTGTGATTGAACAGGGCACACAGATGTGGTGCCAGTTCACTTTGTAGTTCATGTAGAACACATCCAGGGATACTGTTGGGTCCCATGGAAGGTGTATTCTTAGCCTTGGACAATGCAGCTTTAACCTGTGCTGCAGTAATGCTAGGTGTCTGGTATTCCTCCAGTATTGTGATTGGTCCTTTGGGGGGAGGGGTAAAGTCAGCACTGAATCTGTCGGCCAGTATGTTGGCAATATCTGTTGGCTCAGTATAGGAGGTACCATTGTGCAGTAACTCAGAGCACACCTGGGTATTGCTGTGGAGATTCTTGATATAACTATAGAAGGCTTTGTGGTTGTTTTTAGTGTCTGTCACAATTCTGCCTTCATAGCTGGCTTTAGAGGTTTTGATAAGGGATCTCAACTTTTTGTTGAGGCTAATAACGGAGTTTTTCCAGTCTTGGAACTTTACCTTTTTCTGCAACAGTTTCTTCCTTCTGTTGCAGAGTTTATTAATGGCAGGGGATCACCACACTGGCTTCCTTTTTTTTGGAGGAGAGAGAGTAGAGAGTCTTGGTTCTGTTGGGTATGGCTAGTTCCATGCATCTATGTACATGTTCATACAGTGCATTGGTTAGCCACCTCTGTTTTTAGGAGCCCAAAGTCAGCTTTGGAGAAGTTTTTCATGGTGGTTACCTTTGTGTGTGTGTGTGGGGGGGGGGTGAGATGTGGATTTCCATGGTGATTAGTTTGTGGTTGGATCTAACCAGGAAGGAATTGAGTATTGGTGTAGAGGAACGGTTGCCCATGTTAGTAATAACCAGGTCAAAGATGGTGCTTCCTCTAGTGGGGGGGGGGTGAGCTGGTCTAGGGCATTGGAACTGATGAATTCCAGGAAGCATTGGGCCAGTGTATTGGTGCATGAGTAGTTTTCCCATTTGATGGAGGGATAGTTGAAGTCACCTAGTATGTACTGAAATTGGTATATACTAACACCTAGTGTTGGGTTGGACCCTAATAGTTTCCAGGGTGCTTAGGAATGTGGAGTGAGAGTCTTGGGACATGGTTGGGGACCTGTGGCAGGTTACAACCTAAATTGCCATCTTACCCAATGTTAGTTGTACCTGAAGTATCTCAGATGTGTTATTCTGGACTACTAGTCTAGAGGTGTGTACATCCTTTATAAATTTGGAGACACCACTGCCTTTGGAGCTTCAGTCCATGTTCTGAGGCCAAAAGGTGTGGCATGAGTTATAGCCTGGTAGTGCAGGGGTGCTTTCTGCTGCTTTAAACCAGGTCTCCGTTACAACACAAATGTCGATGTTCACCATTTTGAGGAGTGCTTCGAGCAAGTGCATCTTGAGATTTAGACTGTTAGCATTGAGCAGCATGACCCTCAGATTGCATTTATTTATAGCTGTTACGGTGGTAATTTAGTCTTTGGAAAATCACCTAAAACAAGACACTATAGGGGTGGCAAGAGCCTTAGCCAGTATCTGGAAACCCAGGGGTGACCGATGCAGGCCATCTCTGGTAAAGTATCGAGGTCTGTCAGTCATGTCATCCCAAGCAGACAGATACTGGATCTCTTAGAATGACACCAGAAACTTAGCCAATTGTTGAAGTCAATCATTTTCTGCTTGCACTGCGGTGTTATTCTGGGTAACAGTAGGAAGCTGCTCAGGGCTAGAGACACACCTCCCTGGGCCAAATAATCCAAGAGCTCGTCCATGTCTCTTTCATGTAGTCCAGGGAGGTGCATCTCAGGTTATTCAGACACACATGGACAGTGACAGAGTCATACTTGTTGCAGAGTAACCTGAGTGCATGTGTTATGTGTCAGATTCTGACACCTGACAGACAGCTGACTGTTACATTCTCCTTATTCAATCTAGTGAGTGGGACATCAGTGTGCCTCACTATTGAGTCACCTATGCTTAGTGTACTGGGCAAGCTGTTTTTGTCTTAGGGGCTTAGGTTGAAGGGCACACTGTGTAGGTGAGCTATGTGTCTTGTGGTTTGTGCTGTGTTGTGGTGGTCGAGTGGTTTCTGTCTTGGAGGTCTCTGCTGTTTGGGTAAATTTCTATTAAAAGCTTCCATGAAGATGGGTATGTGGTTTGTGTTTTTATGTGAGAGCTGTGATGGTGGGTGCTCTGGACGGCTATGTGTTGCATGTGGTGTGGTGCAGTTGTTGACCTTCTCCTCTTGACCAGCTATTCCAGTCTTGGCTTGAGAGGGCATGGCTTCCAATTTAGATATACAAGTGACTCTCTCACAATTCTGAGTGTTGGGAGGTAAGAGGAGAGGGTTGTCTGTGTACATGAGGCAGTTGTTACACTGCCTCAGAATGCCCTAATTCAACAGGTTAATAGGAGAAAGCACAGGGAACTGACCTTTAGACATGCCAGGAGGGATGGTCATTATTACTAAGTACTGGAGCTGTTTCCTTATATATTCCTTTTACAGGAAAAATGTCACTAAAGGTATCTGAGTCTGTACAGAGCACTGCCAAACACTTGAGGGGAAACTAATACGTAGACCCTGAAAATTTAAGGATCAAGCAATACTAACTGAAAAATAAAGAATTAGCCTGTCAAGAATGATGAAAAGAGGGGAGTCGCATGAATGGCTACTACCTGGCTACTACTAATGCTGGTCTCAGCACAGCTTCACTCTGTTAGGATACAATACTCCTTTGCTTTGTCTCTCACCAGAAGCAAAATGTTAGCACCAATCCCAAGCAGAGAAGCAGGCCATGGCCTGTTTGGTGATCTACAGTCTTTTCCCAGATGATGCAAGGATCTGCAGGCTTTTCGCCTTTTTCTGGTAGATGCCTCAAATAGCAACCAGACCAATCAGGTACATTAAGCACAGACACTCACTCTACAACCAGAGTCAGGAATCAATGCACTCTGCTCCTACTCTCACCAGGATCAGAATATAAGCACAGATTCCAAGCTGTCACCTATAAAGCAGTTACTAGGCTTTCTGGTGATCAGCAGTCTCCAGGAAATAATGTACCTGCACTCCTTCTCTCATCAGGAGAAGACAAAAGCACTAATCCCAAGATGACTACTGAGAGGCAGAATGTGGGCTCTCCAATAACTGGTGGTCTTGCAATAGATGCTTAAAGGTAAAATGAAAAAATGGTTTATCCTAAACACTGCAGTGTGCACTAGAGAAATTAGATGTGAAAGTAGGTAACTTAAGTTTTACCTGTCTAAAAAGTTAAGTTTTAGTGGAGAATCACTATTTTTAAAACAGCAAGATAGATTGAAAGGGGGTGGTCACTTTTGTATTCTGGTGCTGTGGAATACAGTAGGATGGTCAATAAATTTAAATAGTTGAAGGGGAGTGATTTCACAAACTGATAGTTTTGTGCTTACTCACACCAGCCAGTAAAAGCAGAGGGGAAATGAGATATATGGTCAAATTAAAATAAGGGGCAGGCAACTAGAAAGACAGTGGTGTTTAAGAACACAACAGTAACCAAGTTGGAGGGTGGGAAAAATGTCTGTCTGACTCACAAGAGACAGAGATGTGATCTCTAGTGAAGGAATGCTGGATGGGTATTCACTGATAAATAGGGAAAAGCACAGAAGCTTAAAAACACACCTGCAGCCAGTGATGATGAGGACCTGCATGGATCAATTTGCTAGGTAATTGTTAAACCATTTGACTGCTTCATCTGAAAGCTTTAAACTGTACTGCTTCTTGAAAGACACACACAGTGGTTGACTTGATTTAGAGCACATATTAAATCTATGAATCATACACCCATTAAGAGAGCATGTTACAAGTTACCATAGACATAATCTGTAGTTTGGAATACCACAGTGGTTGTATAAAAGGCTATTTTGAACCCATGGTGGGAGTTGTTTGATATGTAGCTCTCAGAAATACAAAAGTGGATTTGTTTGTAAACTATTTTTTTAGGATTCTTGCAAGGAGTGGTGGATTAGCTATAGGTAAAAGAGTTTCAGTAAAGATGGAGAATTACATTTAGGAAGAGGAATGATAACAAAAGACTTCCATGATGATGATGGGGAGGTTTTAATGAGTAAAAAATGAGCAAGATAAAACTTTAACATGTTGGCTGTAGGTAAAAGTTCTTTAATTGAGTCTGTATTTTAAAAGAAAGATTGCTGACTGCCCAAACATATATATATTTTAAGTAAGATTTGGGGAGATAATTGTGAAGATTGTTATAAGATGGTCTATTCTGAGAACAATGGGGAGAAAATGAGGGAGACTTCAGTAGAGTTATTATAAAGAAAAAAATAGATTTGCTAAATCAACTGAGTTATCAAGAAAAGGGGAGTTTTTAAAGATGAGACATTATCTGCAAAAATCATTTTATTTCATCTAGAATGTGATGGGATTGACTAAGAAGGTCCTTTGTCTTGAAATATGACAATTATACTTTACTTTTTTAATGGTCAGCTGTTGTAGCCAGTGCCTATCCATCTATCTCTCTTGTATAGGTGTTTACAAATGTGCACTCAAATGGGGAATATTTCATCCATAAATCACTGATATTGTCACTGAAAGTCATTATTAGGATTACCTGAAACTCAAACTGTCTGTTACAGAAAGGTGTTGGACTTAAGTGGAAGGTCATCATGGATGATACTTTTTTTTCTCCTTTTTTTCATTAAATGGTCCATTTGTAATCTTCATTGCTTCAGTTCAGTTTTCAGAATCTTACTTTATGTTAAGGTGGTTACATTTTGGATTATTTGGGCAGGGGTAGTTAGTCTTGGTACTGAGAGCCCTGCTCCTTATGGCTTATACTTCTTAATCAAAATTAAGTCTTCAGTTGCTTCATGTGTGTACAAGTGAACACCTCAATGAAGTGTAATGATATGGTCTCTCACATCTTCTGTCACTACATGGCCACAATAGCCTCTTGAAAGCTCATATGAATGTCCCCATTACCTCTTGTTGTTTGGAACTCTTTCGTGGTTATACATGAAACAAGTCTTCACCACTTTTTCTCTTTTAGTTTGAGACACATTCATAATTATCATCAACTTTACTAGAAGTGACTAGTGTTGTGCCAACAAATGCATCAGTTATCATTACTACTTTCTACTGTTTTGATAATTGGTTTGACAGACAAATGTATCATTCAGTTCTTTTTACAACCGTTAGGTGCATCTGTCTCTGCCTTAGAGGTTCTGTGTGTGTCTGCTTGCAGATAGAGTGATACATGCTTAAACGCACAACTGGCATGTATACTTTAAAGCCTCTTAATGCTTGTTATGTGGCATAGCGGACTAGTTTTTTAGCCTGGAGCCATTACTCTGCACGTGGCATTCTTCACTTGTATTTAATCAAACACATGTAAACCATATTAGCATAGAATACAGACTTGATTTTTAACAAAAAATGGATTTTTGACCTCAAGTGCCATGTAAAGGAATTAATAGAGCAGACATCATTTAACTTCTGTGAAGCCTATAGTCCAACTGAGCTCTCTAGAACATCTGTTATACTACAAGCTATATGCCCATATATGAATCTCCTTTTCTAAAATGTTATAAATATATCTATGCAAGTTCCAAGCAAGAGGGACACAGATTAGCAGCTTCAGTTAGAGCCTCTGCAGACAGATTAGTTTACTAATAGTTACTCCTGAATATTTAACTTAAAACATTAACATTCCTTTAACTTACTCACTGACTCGCCTTTAGGATACTTCAAACTTTTGTTACTTCCTTCACCAGAGTAACTCCTTTAAGCAGTTACCTTTTCTCTTGATCTGATGAGTTGCTCGAGGTTTCCTCTTTCTGAAATGGCTACCAGGAAACAAATACAACAAATCAGTTCTTCCATCCAGGATCTTACCCTCAAAATGGATAAAATTCAAGAAAAATTAGAATACATACAAAATAGTTGTTCTAAGCAAAATAATTAGTTAAAAATGCAGTCAAAAGCATTCACTTCAAATAAAGGACACTGAAAACTCTCACAAAGTTTTTGTTAAAACAAAATATTTGGTTAATAGCAAAATTAGAGGATCTGGAAAATTGAGAAAGAAGAAATAATTATGAATCTTTGGGGATCCTGAGAAAACAGAAGATATCATTCAGTATGCAGATGATACTACCTTAATCTGTGCTGCACAAAACATTCCCACGCTCCTGCAAACAACTCAACTAGCATTCTCTGACGTTGAAAACTACCTTACCAAAGCCCAACTTATCCTCAGTCCAAAGAAAACTCAGCTTATGATTATAACCATTTCCAACAAAAACACTAATAACAGTCAATTCACTACCTACTCCACAAATGGTACCCCAATCGCTCCAGTGGCACAGGCTAAGCTACTGGGAATAACCATAGACTCCCACCTAAAATTTGATAGTCATCTCAACTTAACTATTAAAAAAGTACTTGCCAAACTGGGATCACTCTACCATATCAAACCATTTCTTACCAACAATACAAGATCAGCCATTGCTCGCTACAACTTCTATCCACCCTACTCTATGCATCTCCCATTCTGACTAATCTCAACAAAATCGAACTAAGCAAAATGGAAGCCTGTTATAACAGAATTGCCTGCTTTGCTGCAAATTGCTCATATAGAACTCATCACTGTACTGCTTTGAGACAGCTCCACTGGCTTGAACTGCCCAACCTCCTAACCTACAATCAGCTCTGCCTCTGTCATTTGATCTATTACCTCCCCAATAAGCGTCCTCCCTCAAAAACCTAGTACAACATCACTCAGCCAAAAGGCCTCTTAGATCATCAAGCAAACTACTGCTAGAAGTCAGCAACAGCTACAATAGCTTTGGAGACACACTATATAGTACAGTGGCTAAAAATGGAACTCTCTCCCCACCAGCATACAAAACACATCGTCCAAAGCCTCCTTTAAAAACCTCATTAGGCAACATCTCAAGCAAAGTTGGCAGTGCCATGATTGCTCCCCAAGCTAGTGAAAGCGGATAAGGTACACATACTAAACATAGAGTACATGATAATAGTTTTCACTCTTACTCACAAACACAGGCTAATGTACAATGCATGTACTGTACCTGTGTACTATGCATGTATTCTACCTATGTTCCAAATTTCAGCTGTACACCACAACTCTATTAATTACCGTCATTTTTAAATTAATATTTTCTTGTTTGTTCTCTCTACTATAACTGTTGATGTGCTGCATACCACTGTAAAAACATGTCTATTCTAATTTGTGTGTATACTTGTCATGTCTAAATATTTAAATGTATCTGTAATTTTTCTATGTGGAGCTTTACTCCCCGGGCCTCTGCTGAAAAAGGGCCTTTTCGGCTCAGTCAGACACCCCCGGTTAACAAATGTAGAATAAAATAAAATAAATAAATGTTGATAAGGTAGCTTTTCTTACTTCTTAGATACCACAAGTATTAAATCTTAAGGAAACACTGTCATATGGAATTGAAAGGGCACACCAAGCAATAGGTGAAAATATTTAATTGAATCTTAACACTGCTCCTAGATCTAAAATTTTTAAATGTGCGTCTTATCTACACAAAGAACTTGTGTTTAAAACTACTTGATCAAGATCCCCAGTTAAAACACCATAGTCTAAAGTAAAATTTGACAATGATTATGGCCTAAAAACTTTAGGAAAAAAAGGAGAATGTTGGTCATTGATTAAATCCATGAAAAAGGACATTAAAGTACATTTGTTATATCCTGCAAGATGAAAGCTTTTTATTACCACTGGCCAAGAATGTTTAATATTCTGGAAAAAAGCTAGGTCTTTCATTAAAAATAATAAGGTCATTCCTAACCTAAATAGTATGGCATAGTCCTACTCCCTGCTGACATGATCCGCTAACAAGATTGGATGGACTGAAACTTCAAGTAAAAAAAAAAATAAGATTCCTATTTCTTCAATGAGAAACAAAGAAAAAGAGAAAATAGACCAGTACAAGTGTCAGCACTGATCGACTTTATTAAATAATATCAAATATCAATAAAGTCCATCTTAAAATTAAAAAAAATCTCTAATTGCTTTAGATTTATAGCTTTATGTTCATAATGTATTGGCACTAAAACACATTCTCTTTTAATGAGAAATGAGGTAAGATAAACTTCAATACTTTTTCTTTTCATGTTACACATTTTGTTAGAAATATACATTTACAATTACATGACTCTAGTTCAAAAGTATATACAGAATGTCTTGTAGTCAAGCAGATATATACATGCATATAACAGTCAGAGTGCTGAACAACGTGACAGAATTTAAGCCGATCGTCACTACTAAGGTATAATATATAAATGCAGCTTTGTATCTCAAACACAAGTAAATTATCTCATATTTTTATTATTTGCTAAGATACACTGAATGTTTCTTGTCTGCTTGTTTAATAGGTAGATTAATTTTTTAGTCTACTTATGGTTTGGTGCATGTGAGAAGTAGGTTAGAACCATTGTTCACTAGGTAGAGGGATAGAAATAGACTTTGGTTATTTTATTTTCACACACACACACACACACACACACACACACACACACACACACACACATACATATGGGTCTTCTTTACTTACCCGAAGAGCCACTTCACCTACTTTCACTTTGCCGAGACAGCAGGAATGAAAAACTAGAAGACCGATATTCAGAAAACCGACTTTCCACTTGAGGTAAGTAACTGCTTGGCCATCCCAAAAAAAAAAATTAAACCCACCTATGTGGGGGTCTTTGTCCCCCCATACCCCCCCTAACTAAATATGCCAACTCTGAGATTGCTCTATCGCAGGGGTAAAGGGGAAAGTTCAACAGGATGGCCAAGAGGTTACCTACCTCGAGTGGAAAGTCAGTGTTCCGGATGTCAGTCTTCTGTTTTTTCGTTCCTGTCATCTCGGCGAAGTGAAAGTCGGTGATGTGGCTGCTCAGGTAAGTAAAGTAAACCCAAATATATATATATATATATATATATATATATATATATACATACACACACACACACACACACACACACACACACACACACACACACACACATATACATAAGGTTGGCATTGCTTTTGTTAAAAGGTAGTTTAAGATTTAATGATACTTTCATGGGCTTAATGCTGAAATTGGCATGCTTTGACTGGCATTTTTGCTTTTTGAGGCCATCTCAACATTCAGTTATAACTGCACCTTTAGTATGCTCTTTGCCAGATGCATTGCTTTTTTGAAGTTGCTTTAATATATACTTAACGGCTGACATTACCTTCTAAACGTAGTTTTTATTTCTTTTATTTTGTTTTTCCTTTTTCTGTGTTAGCACTCAGGGTATTCACACCTGCCTCATTTGCATACCTCATGTAAAATTAAAGATGTCAGACTAGACATGATGACATGTTGACATTTTTACATTGTTTTCCATTGCCTTGCTTGTTTCTAGTTTATAACTCAGAGGATGGTTTGAAAATGGCAGGTATGTTTGTGCTTTTGTGGAATGTGCTGGATATGAGGAAAAGCAGCAACATTTTAAAAGGATTTTAAATGTGGTATCAAATTTTAAAACATTCTTGTAATTTGTGTTGATATCCTCAAAATGTGCATTCTATTTAAAAACAGAGGGCTTCTTAGTATGTTGCATTCTAGTGAAAACATTTGTAGATATGTCTTGTTTAGGAGCGGTCTGTTGATGAACTAAGATTCAGTTATTTGGGTTGCTTGACACCAGGAGTGAGAAGGGTTTGATGAAGAATATCTATTTAAATGGGCTATTATTGCTGATATTTACATTTGTTTGGAGATGTGTTGTTGAGAAATCACAGATTTTATTCCAATAGAGCATGCTTTATTGTTATAATCATTATTTAATTATTGCTCTGAACTTGGTAGGGTGGCTGGGTGGTATGTGGGACATATCCCCCTTTTTTTCCTCTCTTTTTCAGTGCTGAAATAATATGAAGAGAGGGGGTTCAGTTTGGGACATGCCCTGATGAGTTTATTGCTGTCATTGTTTCAGCTGGTGCTTTCTAACAAATACTTTGGACGAGTCTTTTGTTTGGTGGCACTCTTGCACAATGCTGGAGTGCATGCCTTGTCTCAGAACTGTGGTACAGGAGCAGAGGTGAGTGCAGAAAATTGAGTAGATGTTATCTGGTTATGTCAGTGGAAAGTAGGATATTAGTAGTTATGTAAATGTTCAAATGAGGTTGGGAACTGTGGAATATGATCCATGTAAGCTTTACAATATTTATTTTAGTGAAATTCTTCAATTTAATAGAAAAAATCTGGTTAAGCAACATTATAAAGTATTTGATTTTCTTAATCATTGTGATGCCCATGCACTGGCCCAGTAATCGAGGAGCCTCAATTCTCACTACTAACACCAGTGAGGGACGTGCACATTGGGAGGATAACAAGTACACAAACAATAAAGTACACTTTCCCTTAAGAGCACACAGGGATCACAGTCAGTCTGGGGCTGGTTTCTCCCTCTCTCTCCAGATCCCCAATAAGACTCCCCACTGGCACAGCTACGGGGTTAAGATTTCAGCAGAGTGGTCAAGCCAAAACCTCTAGCACCCTCTCTGTTCAACCAGTGCTTCATGTCCCTGCCCAAACAGCTGACAAACACACTCATACACTTTGAGATTTGATTTATATACAAACACACAGACACTCCTGGGGAAGATTGGCGCGGGTTCACTAGCTATGCCCCTTCTGCCCAGACTATATGGTAGTACCACCTGCCACCAACCACTCTTATCATCTACTAAAAGGCCCTTCCCAAAGGGTGACCAAATCTACTGTGCAATGTTACTGTTATCCTAAGTCCGTCCAAGACGTTAAGGCTATTTTAGAGTGGCTTATACATTGTTACCAAATACATGCAAGTACTTTAAGAGCTTAAATCTCTCTATACAAAACCAACCACACTTAAAAGGTTTAAATATATTTAATAATAAATAGTAAAAGGATAAGACAATACTCATTCACTTAACACAGTGACAATAGAGTTCAGAATCACAGGAAATATTTTAAACCAACATTGCAGAACAGTCTCACATAAATACAGAAATCATCTAGACTACTCTTGCTATATTCCTATCTATCTCTAAGAGATACCATACCCTGAATGTCTTACTTCAGAGCCAGGCAGATATAGATGAGAAGTGCAGAAGAGATGTTTACAGGTATAGAACAAGATACAAAATGCACTGACTTTCTCTCTGAGATAGTTCTTAAATTAATAATACACCTTACTGCTGGGTTAGCTAGATGACATCACTATTTGACACTTTCATCTAGTTCCCAGGCTAAACAGATACCAATAGAATTTAATATGTGTCTATGAAAAATACTTATCTCTTAGAAGGTGACACATCTCTTAGAAGCTTGCCTGAAACTGGAAGTTGTAAAACAATTACCTTGGAAACCTGTAATCACCTCTGTTTCAAACAATAGAAAATTTCCAGGTGCAGACATTCTGTCTTCTAGTTCTGGTAATCACACTCATAAAATTCTTTATTTTCTTAGAGTTTGCAAGTTAACTCTGTCTGTATGTCCCAACTTCTGCTATGAAAACATACATTTGCACAGGCTTATAGTCCATATATATGTTTGCTCTTCTCCAGCAGAGTGCACTGTGGTTACATTTTTGAAGCTAAGCACATAACATATAGTTTAATAATAAACTATAGTTATCTTACATTTGTAAGGCAAGCCTGTGGATCATATTAATATTTACAAATGACATATGATTATTTACAAAACTCCAACTAGCTGGGCTGGCAGCCTTCACAATCATAATCTAAACTTTTACATAAAAAAATAAAGAATTAGTCTATGACATAATAAAGGCTTATAAGAAGTTTTGGTACTTATGTTGAACTGAATGCTGTACTTCAGAAGGAAGGTTCTTAACTCACGATTATAGTGAATTGACATGAGTCATTGAACAACTCAGTTCAGTGCTTGTATGATACTGCTAACAATCTGATGAACAGAAAACAACTAAGGAATAGACAGTTAGGGGAACTGTATACGCCAGAGTGTAAGAGCTGGATTACAAACAAATAAGATTTAATTTATTATAAAAATGCTGTCAGCAGCAGAAGTGAAAGATGATATAAGGGAACATAGCAAAGGGTAAGATCTTGTTACATATTGTACTATAGAGACTTTTCAGTATTGTTGGATTACTGCCTTAATATCCAGTGTGAAAGATACTGTTCCTAGAGTTCAGTAACATGATGGCTAATTTAAAGAAGATGCTTCTGAATCTCTTGGTTATGCAACATATGCACCGAAAGCACCTTCCTGATGTTAAATGTGAGAATAGCTTGTAAGCAGGATAAGTGCTATCCCTGGTTATTTTCCTTGTCCTGCTGAGACATCTGGACATGTGCAGGTCTTGTATGGACAGGAGGGAGTTCCTGATAATCCTCTCAGCCGCTTTCACTACCCTCTGGAGGGACTGGTGCTTGGAAGCAGCACAGCTTCCATACCATACCATAGTGCAAAGCTGTTTGTCAGTATACTTTCGATGGCGCCCCAGTAGAAGGTTGTGAGAGCTGTTGATGGTAGGTTTGCTCTCCCTTCGCAAGAAGTGAAGCCATTAGTGCACCTTCTTAATGATGGCATTTGCTTTGGCTGACCACTTCAAGTCTTCTGTAATGTGCAACCCCAGAAATGTTGTGCTTTTTACTCTCTCAACTGTTTCTTCATTGATTACAAGTGGAGAGTGCTCTCTGTTGCTCTTCTTGTAGTCCACAATTATTTCTTTGGTCTTGTTGGCATTTAGTGCAAGATTATTGCTCTAACACCAACTTATGAACTGATACACCTCCTCTCTGTAGGCTGTCTCATCATCATTCCTGATGAGACCCACAAATGTTGTATCATCTGGAAATTTGATGATATGGTTTGAGCTGTGCTTGGCAGTACAGTCGTGAGTTAGTATGGTTAGGGGGGTTTGGGACACATCCCTGTGGGACTCCAGTAATCAGGGTGATGCTCTCCAATGTATTCTTGCCAATGAACACTTTTTGGGGTCTATCTATAAGAAAGTCCAGAATTCAGCTGAGTACTGTAGTGCTGATACCCAGTTGAACCAGCTTTCTGATCAGATTTTGCAGGATGACTGTACTGAAAGCTGAACTGAAGTTGATGAAAAGTAACTTCACATAGCTATTCATGTTCCCCGGATGGTCCAGCGATAAGTGGAGTGCCAAAGAAATAGCATCTCCTGTGGAGCGATTGGGTCTGTATGCAAACTGGTGTGGATCGAAGTCTGCAGGTAGGGCGGATGTTAATACATCTTTGACCAGTCTTTCAAAAAATTTCATCACAGTGGAGGTGATAGCTACAGGACGATAGTCACTTAGGCTAGCAGGTGGTGACCTCTTTGGCAGTGGCATAATGTTTGTGTACTTGAAACATTTGGGTACAATGGCTTGACTCAGTGAGTTGTTGAAGATGTCTGTGACTATATGTATTAGTTGGTTCACACAGTCTCTGAGCACTCTAAGAATGTTATCAGGTCCAGCTGCTTTCCTGGGCTTAACTCTTCGTAGGGTCCTTCTGACATCAGGGTTGAGGCTGAGCTCTTCGTCACTCTGGTTGTTGGTGATGTTCTCTGCTGCTGTCTTGTTCCCTTCCTCAAACCTACTGAAGTAGTTATTGAGCTTGTTTAGGAATTTTGTATCATCACACTGTGAAGACGGGGCCCTGTAATATGTTATAGACTGGATGCCCTGCCACAGGCACCTGGGATCCTTTTGTTTGGAGATGTGGCTCATGATCTTTTGACCATATTTTTGTTTGGCCTCCTTCACCCCTTTGTTTAATTGTGATCTGACCAATCTGAGAGTCTCTTTATCACCAGACATGAATGCCGCATTCCTTGCTTTCAGAAGCTCATGCACTTCACTTGTTAGCCAGGGTTTCTGGTTGGCTCTTGTGATGATGCTTTTGGTGACTGTCACATCAACACATTTTGAGATGTAACCCATTACTGATTCAGTGTACTTGATGTTTACTGGTTTACTGTGACTGCCTCCTTGAAGATGTTCCAATCCGTACTCTCAAAACAGTCTTGTAGTGCTGAGACTGATCCGTCTGGCCGTAGTCTCACTTGCTTCACTGATGGTTTCCCCCTGGTCCGCAGTGGTCTGTAAGATGGTAGCAGCATAATGGCAAAGGGTTCTGAGTTATCCAAGTAGGGGTGATGTACTCCCTTAAATCCTAGCTTAATAATTGTATAGACCTTGTCCAGTGTATTCTCCCCTCTGGTTGCAAAGTCTACATATTGGAAGTATTATGATAGGATGATTTTTCAGGTTTGCCTGATTGAAGTCACCTGCTATTATATGTACCCCATCAAGATTTTGATTTTTCAAATCATTTATAGACTGATATAGTTTAGCTAGTGCTTTGTTTGGGTTGGCACTGGTTGGTATGTATACTGCTGTGATGCTGACACTGTTAAATTCCCATGGTAGGTAGAAGGGTCTGCATTTCTTTATTAATATTTATTTTCTGTATGAATCCATTTTCTGAGTCCTTTACAACTCATTAATTTGCTAGAAACTTGATTGAAATTATTACATTGTCTCAAATAATGACAGAAGTAGAATGTGGTTATTATTGCTTGACCATTAGAAGGAATATTAGTAAACACTGATGTATTGTGCATTTCAGTTCTGTGACCTATTTCATGTACACTAATGTCAAATAATATATGGAGTACATTTTGTATTTTGTATCAGACAACACATTGGCTTTGAGACAAAATCAAATAGCTAGATATTACACTGGTTTTGAATTCAGTGGTATTCACTATGCTTGTATTAGATGAGATGTTGGTTAATGTGTATATAAATACACATTTTAAAAGTGTGATACAGGATATTGCTTACATTTGCTTTCATTAAAGTACCTAATGTTCAACAGGTAAAGTGGAATGGCTTAAAAAGTTGCAGAAATAACATTTACTTGATAAATTTATATGCAAAGTCAGGAAATGACAAACACCATTGAAAATGTATATACCTTACCTAGAATATTATTGGAAAAAGAAAGGAGGATATTTTGCATTATCATCGCACCAGTCTTGTTTTCTAAGAAATGCATAGTCTAATATTAATATTGTCCCATCACAAACTCACGTTAATACATAAATCATCATTTTATTTTTTGTAACACTTAAACAGTTTGTATTTGGTCATTCTCAAAACAAATTAACAATTATGTTTGTGTTTTAAATATTTTATGCTGTCTGAGGATATTTAGACAGAATATTTAAGTTGTTAAATTTGTGTCTACACAGTTTCTTTTACTAAAGTCCTTAATTTATTTTACAAAAAATACAGTTGTGTAAAATCTTACTATAACAGCAGATCTCCTTTTCTTCACTGTTGCAGTATTCATTACACTTGGTATTCCCACCTCGGGTAGCCCAACATTTGGCCAGTATACAAAAGCCTACTGTTGCTTTAAGGTACACCGAACATCACATGTATGCTCCTCGCATAGCATAGTGCATAAAGGTGATGTCCAGATGTTCCATCCTCAGAACTGGATTGCCCCAAAAGGAACACCAGTCCAAGGAAAATCAAGAGGTAATCAATACATCCAGGAAGGAAAAAAGACAAGGGGGAGGAGGGAGGAGCTAATGAATACTGCAACAGTGAAGGATATGATATATACTGTTATGGTAAGATTCTATACAATTGTACTATGTCCTTCCATTCCCTATTGCAGTATTCTTTATTCTTGGGAGAGTGCCAAAGTTTGAGAAGAAACTTGGCAGGGAAAAGAACCAGTAGAGCCTTCTAGGAAGACCTAAAGGATGGCCCTAGCAAAACCAGCTCTAGCTCTGCAGATTCCATCCAACTTGTAGTGCTTGGTAAAAATATGCACAGAAGTCCAGGTAGCTGCTTCAAGAGTAGAATTAGTATCCAACCCCTTGAGAAAAGCACTACAAGAAGGCACAGCTCTAGCAGAATGAGCATTTACAGAAGGATGGCTCTTACCATGAAAGGTATAACAAAAGGAAATAGCCTTTGAGATCCAAGAAGAAATAGTTTGCTTGGATACAGCTAATGTTAGGGACCTAGGATGAAAGGAAACAACTGATTAGATTTTCTAATAGACTTAATCTTAACCAAATAAAATCTATGTTGTCAATGCACATCCAAAGTATGCAGCACCCTCTCACTGGCAGATTGCAGGGAGGGGAGAAAAGTAGCAAATGAATAGACAAAGTGACAACTCATTAACCACCTTGGGCATAAAACAAGGATTAGTATGCAAGGACACCCTTGTCCTTATGAAAACACCAAAAAAGGAGTACAAGCCAGAAGGGCTTGAACCTCAGACACCCATCTGGCAGAAGTAATGGCCAGCAAAAGAACAGTCTTCTGGGAACAATGCTGCAAGGAAGCTGAAGCAGCAGACTCAAAAGGAACCTGAGTCAACTTCTGCAAAACAAGATTAAGATCCCAGGGAGGGGGAACAGGTTTCCTGGGATGTCTAATATTAAGGATGCCTTTAAGAAAATTTTAGTCTCAAATCTAGAAGCTAAAGGAGGAAATAAAGGCAGACAAGCAGAGACAGCTGACAAGTAGGCCTTAATAAAAAAATAGGCCAAACCAGCATTGAGTAACTCACACAAATAACAGAGAACCAACGGAATATCCACAGTAAGTTGGGTCCAGGTTACAAGAGAGACACCAGATAGAAAGCCTCTTCCATTTGGATAAGTAGGATTTCCTAGTAGCAGGCTTCTTGGCCTCCTGCAGGACCCGCAGCACATCCTAAGAAAAAGGGTGTCTATGTGGAATCAAAATCCTATCACCCACAGTGTCAGTTGAAGACTGGACAGGTGGGGATGGATGAGATATCCCTTTTCTTGTGTGAGTAGATATACCCTGTAAGGTAACTTGTGATTATTTCCCTTGGCTAAATGCAGAAGAGCAGGGAACCAATGCTGTCTCATTCAAAAGGCAGTTACCAACAAGATTTTGGAAGCATCCTGTTGAATTTTGATCAGGACATTTGGAATGAGAAGAAGGGGAGGAAATGCATAAAGAAACATCCCCCTCCAGGAAACAAAGAAGGTGCCCACCGTCCACACCAGAGGACATAGGACTCTGGCACAAAATAGAGGAAGTTATCTGTTCAAAGAGGAGGCAAATAGATCTACTTGAGGAGTACCCCACTGGTGGACAATGTTCAGAAACACATCCCTGAGAAGCATCTATTCATCGGATTGAGTTAAGGACCTGCTCAGTGCGTCTGCCACAATATTTTGAACTGAAGGGATGTAAACTGCCTAAAGAGTCACTTGATGCTGGACAGCAAGATCCCATACCAGGAGTGCCACCTGGCAAAGAAGGAAAGATCTTGTTCTTCCCTGCTTGTTGATATACCACATCACTGTGGTATTCTGTGTTAATACCTTGTAACGCCCTGGAGAGAAAAAGAGGATGAAAAGCCTAAACAGCCAGCATACGGGCTCTCATCTCTTTTACACTGATGTGCTTCTTCTGCTGAATTGGTGACCACACCCCCATACCTTTAGGGAGTCAAATGTTACTCCCCATTCCAAGTCTGTGGCATCTGTGAACAATTTCTGAGAGGAAAGAGGGGGATGAAGAGGTAGCCCTAGATTTAGAGACAACTGCTGAATCCACTAGTGAAGCTCCTTCTTCAGACAAGGAAGACGAGGAACTAGAAAGTCTAGAGATGTGCATGTTGAAGCCAAACTGACTTCAGAAACCACTAAAACTTTCTCATGAGGAGTTTGGCCAGAGGGAGCATAGGAATGGTGGAAGCCATGAGACCCAGAGCTTTCAGAAACTCCCTGGCTATAATGAAGGCCAGAGGAAGAACAGAACGAAAGAAGAAATGAGAGTTTGGAGAAGTTTGCCTTTGGAGAAGGCAGGGATGCCACACAGCACCATCTGAATTCTGCAACCCAGAAAGACCCGATCCTGTGAAGGAGCCAGAGAAGGCTTTTTGAAGTTTATTGTGAACTCCAGACTCTGAAGAAGGGAAATGGCAAAAGGAAGATTTTGCAAAAGGATCTCTGGATAGGAGGCCTGAATCAGCAGGTCATCCAAGTAAGGAAATATTTGGATCCACTGAAGCCTGCAAAAAGCAATTACAGGAGCAAGGCATTTGGTGAATACCCTTGGGGCAGTAGAAACTTCAAAGGGCAAAGCAGAGAACTAAAAATGCTAGGAAGCAACAGAGAAATGCAAAAACTTCCTGAAAAGGAGATGGATGCAGATAAGCATCACTGAGATCCAATAGCAGCAAATCAGCCACCAAATTCAAAGCTTGTCAAAGTATATGTTTAATACCAAAGGTAGGTTAAACACATCCACAGTTTAGCACTTTCATCTGTAACACTAAGATATCATCAGAACTATGAATGTATTGCTTGTGGAAGCCATTTCAAAACTTAAGTGCAGAAGACACACGACCCATCTAAACCAATCACAACTTGTTGTAGCTGAAATCAGTGTGAAACAGAAAAAATAAAGTAACACTAAAAATAAGTCAAAACTTTTAAAACCTGAACCAAAACACATAAATACAAACTAGGAAAAAAGTAACTAAACAAAAAAATCTGATGAAACATAAAATTATATTCTACTGGCTCTCCTTTCTAGTTCACTAACTTGGAAATTTGATTGCATCCAGCTTAAGCTGCAATGACATTTCCCAGCAAAACAGTTTGTTCTGCAAGTCCCCTACATAACAAAAATTTTGTATTTGTTCAAGAACCAGAAATGTAAACTTGGTAAATTTGGCACAGACAATGGAATGGCTGGCCAGTGCACTTTTACTGTCCTTACGTTGAATACGGTAAACATGTTGAGAGATACGCTTATTCAAAGTGTTCTTTGTTTTTTCTGCATAGAAAGCAGGACAAGATGCACATGTAGCCAGGTAAATAACTCTTTGAGAAAAGCACTTGTAAGCTCCACCATGCACAGAAGAATCAAATATATTTAAGAGGCTGCCATTGTAACAAATGTTTATGTAAGGGCACTGATGACAATGCCCACATTTCCTGGTAGATAGAAATCCCTTACGATGATCAATAGGGGTTTCAAGAAGGGATTTTAAGTTAGATTTATTTTTATAGGTAAAAATGGTGGTGTAGAAAAAAACTCTGATGCTTTCATCACATTGTGGCATGAAATGGTTCTTCTGCAAAATCTTTTCCATTTCCTTGGCATTCAAAGTGTAATGCAGGACCATATTACTTTGGCCATTAAAATCTGTTTGTCTTTCTTGTTGAGCTGATTCAGTCCTTTCTTGATGATGGGGGCATATTTAATGTTTCTCTCTGCCTATATCTCATCTCTGATTAAATCCAGAAGTGGTGAGGGGTAGCCACTGTCCAAAAACATGGATCTTAGAATGTCAAATTGTTCAAAACATACTATGTCATCTGAGGTTAACCAAGAGGTTCAGATAAATTGACTTTTTACCAGCCCCCTCTTCTGATGCAAGGGGTGGCAACTGGTGAAAATAAGAAATGTGTTATAGTAAGTGGACTTCCTGTAAATCCTGGTAGTGAATTCTTCAACTCCTTTTTCTGATGTCAATGTCAGGATAATTAATCTGGGCATGTTCAAAGGAATGTGTGAACTTTAAAAAGGAGGTGCTGGCTTGTAACTGTAGTATGAATTGACACTTCCTTCCCAAATAAGTAAATCAGCCAGTTATCTGAAGTAGCCGGCACATTTGGAAAAGAGGAGGAGTTTAAAAAGTGATTCTAATTCCCATCTTAATAAGGCAGCATTTGCAAACATGGGGGGACATACAGCCCCCATAGCCACTCCAAGAGTCTGTTTGTAAAATTCCCCCTCAAAGGTCATAAAGTTATTGTTTAACATCAAGTCCATGAACTCACTAACCAATTCATCAATTTAGATGAAAAAGGTCCAGAATTGGTCTCCGGGTACCATCTCTTCTTGACACTAGAAACATTCTAGAGTAAACCCCCTCCACCTTTGTGACACATGAACCTATTGAATAGTACTCTAATAGCACTAAAAGCCAGGGTAGCTGAGGTATAAACGTTCTTACCTACATTGCCTTTCCATGGTTCAGCTGTCTTTATCAGAAGACAATAACTTAGGTGAAGGCAACAATTAAGAGGGCTTGTTAGAAGCTATAGACACCATTGAGGTGTCAGCAGCAGGACATTTTTACAGATCATTACAATCCTCATGCACCATATAAAACTGAGTTTCTTGGGAGCAAGGGGCAGAGAAGCAGGAGCTTTAGATGCACTGGAAAAAGCATCCAATTAATCAGCCAAACAGGAGGAATAGCAGAAGGTTTCAGAGATTCCATCTGCATCAACTCATAGTACCACTTATGGATTTCAGAGACCTAAGCACAATCCTATTTAAAAAATTCCATCATCCTCGTGATTGTGTCTCCAAATGAAATTTCTTCAAAGGGAGTATCAGGACTATTAGATTCCTCTTCCTCTGACCGATAGTCTAAAGGAGAAGGAATCTGGGAAGAGTGAGCAAGAGATTCCTCATCAGAATCTGGCTCCTCCTCAGAGGAATCCTATTCCCTGGACCTTTTAAGGGGAGTAGAGAACCAAGGGGGTGCTGGACAGAAACCATCCGAGGAGGTTTTATTGCCATCAAGGCATTAAACAAACCCTGAGTAAAGGCCTGCCACTCACTCTGTGGCTCCCTAGGAGGAGGAAGAACATGTTTAGTTTTTTGTTTCTTCTTTAAATGAACATCCACACTATAAAACTTAGAAGGCTCTTACCCAGGGTGGCATTCAATAACTGTAGTAAGAACTTCTTTCTGTAACTAGGATATGCGGAACATCCCTAGACCTCTTGGAAACTGTGCTTTCCACTGAACGTCCAACACAGATGCATTCAAAGCCTCATCGAACATGCTGCAAGCCAGATCTTTGCTGTCCTCCAACCTGGTCACAGCAGAGGAACCTGACAACAAAGCTGGGTGAGCCTCCGGGTTCTCACTGAACTCGGGAGAAGCACCTGGCAGAGGCTGAACAGCAGAAAATTCCAGTCTTAGTTTCTTCTTCTTCCCTAATGGCTGACCCTTAGGGTGGGAAGTTCCTTCTACTGTATCCTTATTGAGAAGCTTAAGGCTCTGGTTCTCAAGATACAAGGTAAGGGAAGAAAGCCTACTATGCAGGTTTTTGGTACAAAATAGAACAGGCTGTATGGTCATGAGAAGCTCCTAGGCAAAAAAGACAATTATCACGACAGTCTTAATGGGGAATCTGTCTCTCGCATTGGCATTTACCCTTCCTGGATGACATTAACCCCCAAAAGCAACAATAAAGCCAACAAAAAAAACAAAACCCCAATGGGTACTTATCTGCAATGGCTTGGTACCAGCAAGAAGACTTAGGCATTCAAACTGGTGAACTAAAGATGCACTCGAACTGGCGGTTAAAATGTAGGAGTTCAGACCAGTGATGTAGAGATGCGTTTGGACTGGCAGCAAGGAATTTCTGAGGATGGTACATCCAGACGACATCTTTATGCCCTACATGTGATGTTCAACATACCTTAAAGCAACAGTAGGCTTTTGTATACTGGCTGGATGTTGAGCTACCTGAGGTGGGAATCCCAAGCATAAAGAATACTGCAACAGGGAATGGAAGGACAACAGAGAGTTACTTCTTATGTCTACATCGTTGACACATTTTTTTGTAGAGCAGTATCTTTCAACAGAAGAGTATTGTACTCCATCAGGTTTTTAAATACTGTATATAATTAAGGTTTTAACTGTTGGTACACTCATCTGATGAAGTTATAAGATGAAAACGCTGTGAAAGCAGTTAAAGCGTTTTTGTGGATTTAACCTTGATGTCAGTGTGCTTTCGTGTCTACAATAAACTTTTCTTGACTGATATTCAACCTGCCTAACCAATGCCTTCCTTTTGGATTTATTAGTCAACTTATTCAAGGCACTTTACCTTTTTTATCTTTTACTAAACAAGGTTGCCCATTGCATCCCTTATTATTTGCTTTAACAATGGAAACACTCACTGAAGCTGTTAGGCAAAATTCAAACATCAAAGGATTTCAATAGCTCATAGTCATAACTCAAAATGTTACTTCTTACAGATGATATTTATTTATTGACATTTGTTGACCGGGAAAGTCCACTGGGCTTGAGACCCATTTTCAGTTGGAGGGCCGGGGAGAAAAGCTCCAAGTTACATGAAAATCATTACATGAATTTGTAAGGAAACAAAATTATAATTATAAAGCAAGTGAAATAATACAGAAAATTATCTAAACAGCAAATATGTTGTTAAAAGGCACAATATAGTAACAATGGAACATTAGCATGTAGGGAAATTATACAGTTAGAAATATTTAACAATAGAGCTCAATTTTTTTTTTTTTTTTTTTTTTTTTTTTGGGGGGTAGCAAAAGGGAAGGATAGAATTAGAGAGTTAAACTTAAAGGTAAGACAGATATAGCTAGAATCTTATAGCTAGGTAGTGGGAATAAGTAGATTATAGGTGGCATATATTTAATGGTAGTATTAAAAGGAGTAAGTGACAGAAAAGAGAAAATGTGTTAAGATGGTTGTATTGATGTGTGGACTATGATACTAAAGATTAGGGATAACTCATGGTATGACAGTATGACATATACATAAGTATATTTGCTATGTGAAACAGTTTTGCTAGATTAAGGAGGCTGTGGATATGTATTGCATGTGCAGCTGGGGTTATCAGTGAGATGTTGTTTTAGTTTTCTTTTAAAGGAGATTATGTTGTCTAATTCTGTAACTGATGATGAGAGGGTGTTCCATAACTTACTTGTGGAATGGGAATAGAGGCAGCTACCTGCTCTTTTACTAGGTTTTGATACTTTAAGTAGGTGTTTGTTGTTAGAACGTAGATTTTTGGATGGGATGCAAAGTTCAATGATATTTTTCAAGGAAGGGCAACACTCGGGTTTATAAAAGAGTTTATGGGTAAAGGTAAGTTGTGTGTAATGTAGGTAATGTCCAAATTCTAGCCAGTTTAGTTCTTTAGTGGCCTGGCAATGGTGGGTGCGAATTGGTTGGGCTGATGTGAATTTTGCAATCTTATAATAACAGGACTGTAGTTTGTGTTGCAAAGAGTTGTGGAGATTGGTGAAGATAGGAGACCCATATAGTAAGGTTGGAAGTTGAAGATTTTTTGAATGTTTTATTTGAATGGATTTGTCTAAGTAATTTTTGTTTCTGTAAAGTTTGCCTAATTTGAAGCAAGTCTTTTTTATTGCGTTATTAATATGCAAGTCAAAGCTAAGGTTGCTGTCAATAGTAATCCCTAGCAGTTTGGCCTGATTTACTAACTCTATTGTTTTTTTATGGAGAATATAGTAAAGTCTGTGGGAACAGGTTTAGATGCAAAGGTGAGTAGTTTAGATTTATTAGGGTTAAGTAATAGCTGTGATTGGTTTAGCCAGAGTTCTATGGATGTAAAGGCATTTTGTGTTAACTTTTGGAGGTCAGAGAAGTTATTGGAGGTACAGATTATGGTTGAATCGTCTGCATATTGTATGGTAGAACTGTCAGTGGGAACTTTATTTAGGTCATTTATAAAAATGTTGAATAGTAGGGGTCCCAAGACTGACCCCTGGGGCACTCCTATCTTATTTGGGAGAAAGCTAGAGAGGATATTCAGCCATTTTATGGACTGCTGTCAGTTTTCCAAGTAACTAGTGAACCAGGTTAGGGTGGCATCAGAGCATCCTAGTGAGTGGAGTTGATGGATAAGTTTGATGTGGGAGACTGTGTCAAATACTTTTGAGAGATCCAATAACAGGACTGATGTAAGTAGGTTACTATCTAGGACATTACAGATGTAATTTGTGATGGAGACTAGAGCAGTAATGGTACTGTGGGATGGTCAAAAACCATGTTGTGAAGAGGATAGATATTCAACCATTTGTTTGTGGATGCATTTTTCCATTATTTTAGATAAAGGGGACAGTATGGAAATGGGTCTAAAATTAGATAGGTCATAAGGGTTTCCACCTTTATGAAGTGGGGTGATTATTGATTTTTTCCAGAGCTGGGGGACTGTGTGTTCTGCAAGTGATCGGTTTATAAGGATACTTACTAGGAAAAATATTGCCTTAGCACTAAGTTTGAGGTATTCTCTTAATTCTTACAAACATTGACACATTATCTGTTCATTTAAACACAGTCATCAACTTTTTTGAATCAATTTCTGGTTTGTTTTTAACAGAGATAAAATAAAGTAAATACCTGTAAACAAATCAGTCAGTAAGGAACCAGTAGATCTATTTAATCTCTAATAAAGACATTAAATATTTCTGAGTGGTAATTAAACATAACATAGGGGATATAAAAATATAATACTATGAAACCAATATTAATCAAATTAAACTTCATATAATTAACTGGAATAAGTATTTTATTCTTAATGAAATCTATTTTAATAAATTATAACCTACATAAATTGTTTTATTTGATTCAGTCTGCAGCTCTTATATATGTAATAAGCATCAACTAACAGTAGTTGAGAATGAGCTATTAAAGTTTTTATGGCTTCCAAACAGACAAAAAAGAAGAAGAAAAAAAAAATAAGATAGCTTATCCACATCAGGTAAGGCTCTGGAATAAAGATGGCTTAAAATTTCCTGATATTGAAACTTATTGTTTAGTGTCTTTCTTTAAAGTGATAATATATTAACTAGATTCCTCATACAAGGCTAACTGGAAAAAAATACATTTAACTTTAATAAATGAGAATAAACTAAAAATATAATATTGTATGGTAACAACCATGGGTAATTAAAATAGATACAATTGTTCATATTTTCATTATAATATTTATACCCTGCTAGAGGTCCGATATCTTAATGACATTCTTAAATGCTTTAGACAAACGATATTTCAACATTTTGATATAAGGAAAAGGATATGTATTTTATTTCATTTCCTTTTTTGTGCATCTAAAGGTTTAACTGAGCGAGCTAGCAAATCAGAAATGAGTAGCTGGTAATGTAAAGGACTTATTGGGAGATATAATTCTGTTAAAGAGCCACCATTTATGTTAACCAATTATTTTAGAAAAAAAATAATTTAGATAGATCACAGAGAAATGTAACTAAAAGGATACAAGGGCTAAACAACATGTCCTATGTGGACTGACTCAAAGCCATATCACTGTACTCATTATCCTATAGACAGCTACAAGGTGCAGCTTGGAAAAAAAGGCATCCTTTGACCCAATACTGATGGATTTACTGTATATCAGCAAGTCCAATGTCTCTGTTTAGGGAGCTAAACATCTTCTGCAACATCGACAGAATGGTTTGTATGGACAGGTATATCTCACATAGCATACAACTGCTCTGGAACAGATTCCCTTCAACGTTAATCAAAGTTTACCCTTGTCCTGGGTGTGTGATGGATGAGAAAGAAATATTTTGGAGTGAGCTGGATGAAGTGGTGATGACTGTACCAAAGGGTGAGAGAGTGGTGATTGGAGCAGATTTCAATGGGCATGTTGGTGAAGGGAACAGAGGGGATGAGGAAGTGATGAGTAGGTATGGTGTTAAGCAAAGGAATGCAGAAGGTCAGATGGTAGTGGATTTTGCGAAAAGGATGGACATGGCTGTGGTGAATACGTATTTTAACAAGAGGGAGGAGCATAGGGTGACATACAATAGTGGAGGAAGATGCACACAGGTGGATTATATCTTATGTAGGAAGGCCAGTTTGAAGGAGATTGGAGACTGTAAAGTGGTGACCGTGGAAAGTGTAGTTAGGCAGCATAGGATGGTGGTTTGTAGGATGACGTTGGTGATCAAGAAGAGGAGGAGGAGTGTAAGGGCAGCACCAAGGATCAAATGGTGGAAACTGAAAAGGGGTAATCGTGAGGTGGAGTTCAGGGAAGAGTCAATACAGGCACTGGATGGCAGTGAAGAGTTACCAAATAGCTGGGTAACTACAGCAGAGCTAGTAAGGGAGATGGCTAGAAAGGTGCTTGGTATGACATCTGGACAGAGGAAGGATGACAAGGAGACATGGTGGTGGAATGAGGAAGTACAGGAGAGTATACAGAGAAAGAGGTTGGCAAAGAAGAAGTGGGATTGTCAGAGAGATGAAGGTAGACTGGAATATAAGAAGATGAGGTACATGGCAAAGAGAGAGGTGGCGAAGGATAAGGCGTATGAAGAGTTGTATGAAAGGTTGGACATTAAGGAGGGAGAAAAGGACCTGTACCGATTGGCTAGACAGAGGGACCCAGCTAGAAAAAATGTGCAGCAGGTAAAAGTGATAAAAGATAATGAGGGAAACATACTCAGAAGCGAGGAGAGTGTGTTGAGCAGATGGAAAGAGTACTTTGAGGGGTTGATGAATGAAGAGAATGAGAGGGAGAGAAGGTTAGATGACGTGGGGATACTGAATCATGAAGTGCAATGGATTAGCAAGGAGGAAGTAAGGATAGCAATGAAGAGGATGATGAATGGAAAGGCTGTTGGTTGAGATGACATACCTGTGGAAGCATGGAGGTGTTTATGTGAAATGGCAGTGGAGTTTCTAACCAGATTGTTTAATGAAATCTTGGAAAGTGAGAGGATGCCTGAGGAATGGAGAAAACGTGTTTTGGTACCGATTTTTAAGAATAAGGGTGATGTGCAGAGCTGTAGTAACTACAGAGGGATTAAAGTGATCAGTCACAGCATGAAGTGGGAAAGAGTAGTGGAAGTTAGGTTAAGAAGGGACATGATGATTAGTGATCAGCAGTATGGTTTCATGCCAGGAAAGAGCACTACAGATGCGATGTTTGCTCTGAGAGTGTTGATGGAGAAGTACAGAGAAGATCAGAAGGAGTTGCATTGTGTTTTTGTAGACTTAGAGAAAGCATATGATAGGTTGCCTAGAGAGGAGTTGTGGTATTGTTTGAGGAAGTCAGGAGTGTCAGAGAAGTATGTAAGAGTGGTACAGGATATGTACAAGGGTAGTGAGACAGAGGTGAGGCCTGCGGTGGGAGTGACAGATGCGTTTAAGGTGGAGGTGGGAGTACATCAAGGATCAGCTCTGAGCCATTTCTTATTTGAAATGGTGATGGACAGGTTGACAGACGAGATCAGACAGGAGTCCCCCCATGGACTATGATGTTTGCTGATGACATTGTGATCTGTAGTGAGAGTAGGGAACAGGTGGAGGAGACCCTGGAGAGATGGAGATATGCTCTAGAGAGAAGAGGAATGAATGTCAGCAGGACTAAGACAGAATATATGTGTGTGAATGAGAGGGAGGATAGAGGAATGGTGAGGATGCAGGGAGTAGAGTTGGCGAAGGTGGATGAGTTTAAATACTTGGGGTCAATAGTTCAGAGTAATGGTGAGTGTGGAAGAGAAGTGAAGAAGAGAGTCCAGGCAGGATGGAGTGGGTGGAGAAGAGTGTCAGAAGTGATTTGTGACAGACGAGTACCAGTAAGAGTGAAAGGGAAGGTCTACAAGAGGGTAGTGAGACCAGCTATGTTATATGGGTTGGAGACAGTGGCACTGACAAAAAGGCAGGAGTTAGAGCTGGATGTGGCAGAGTTAAAGATGTTAAGATTTGCACTGGGTGCAACGAGGGTGGACAGCATTAGGAATAAGTATATTAGAAGGTCAGCCCAGGTTGGAAGGTTTGGAGACAAAGCCAGAGAGGCAAGATTACGTTGGTTTGGACATGTGCTGAGGAGGGATGCTAAGTATATTGGGAAAAAGATGCTAAGGATGAAGCTACCAGGTAACGGGAAAAGAGGAAGGCCTAAGATAAGGTTTATGGATGTGGTGAGAGAGGACATGCAGGTGGTTGGTGTGACAGAGCAAGATGCAGAGAACAGGAAGAAATGGAAACAGATGATCTGCTGTGGCGACCCCTAACGGGAACAGCCGAAAGAAGATGATGATGACCATTGTCCATACTCAAGCACAAATGGCTCTATGGATGGGAAACAATTTACCCCAGGACTGCCCCCTGTACTACTAATGGACAGAGGCAGCTCCTAAATTCTTTTTCCCATGGATGGATTCCCTTAAATTATCTATGGTATGATCCCAGTTATTCTCATTAGGCGTAATATATAATGATCAACCATGGCATGAATAAGGGAAACTGCCTAGGTTTAAAATGACCCACAGGGCAAGCTAGCCTAGTACTTACCTATGAGCCTATAAAGAATGAAGACTGATTAATAGTTCATGACAACCAAACACTGGATTCAGTGTGATATTTACAATAAATCTACCTAAACTCATACAATGTTTGTGTAAAGTTGTTTGACAATAAAACCAGATTAATTTTTTATAATTTTCTTTTAGAATGTAAAATTGATGTAAATGTTAGGTTTTGGAAATTCCTATATCAAAATTAGTATGAATTATTCAATGATTCAAATACATATTTGTTCTTTTAATCAGTAGCCAAAACCCCTAGAGCTTCTTTCTGGAAATGTATACATGGAATATTGTTTATAGAGCCTTTGGTACACCAAATAGATTGAATAAAATTGTTAAAAATAGTGAATTAATTGCTGGAGATGTAGTTTAGAAATGAAACCAAGCTGGGAAAAAATTATAAATACTTATTCAAAACTTTCTAATTTTTGGAAAGAAATTGAAAATTTTATTCAAATTATATGGTCAAATAATTTTCATATTTTTAGAAATATAGTTCTTTATAATCACATTCCTTTAGTAGTTAAAAATATCAATATCCATTATGGATTTTAGCTAGTGCTAGAAAAGCTATTACTAGGAAATGGTTATATACTGATCCACCAACCTTATCAGTTTTTTTCAATGTTAATTTTAATTCATGACAAAGAAATCTAGTTAATTAAATTTGAAACTTGGGAAAATTAAAAAATTTTACACTTTGGCCCTAAATAGCAGATATTTTTGTTAAATTAAACTATTAAAAACCCAATTATATTGTGTTATGTTATAAATAAATATGTCTTTACTACATCTTTTTTTTTATTGGTCTTGTACTTTTATCAGATGCTCTAAGTTTTATTTTATATCTTAGTTTTGACAAGTATTACTTGAGAGTCTAATACACTTTGTAAAATTATATACAATTATATTTTATTTTTTGCAATAGAAAAGAATATATGAGGAAATTTTCAATTTATTATAATTCTGAAATGTAATATTTCACTGTATTTTGATTAATCAAATAAGGCAACTCTTATTTTGCATATGATTATTCTAAACATATATTAAAAAAAAAATCAGGGGAATATATATATATGCTATATATTTATGAAATGGTATATATTATGGTACAATGATGCAAGTTAATTAACCTTAATCCTATGCTAGACAGGACATGAGTGATTTTTAGTGAATATGAAACTGTAAACAATGTTTCCTAAAATAACTTATCTCTGGAACAGTCCATGTGTCTGGTTGTTCCTCTTTTTATTCTTGAAGCTACAACTTTGACATATCTGTCTTGTAGAAATCCAGATGGGTTTTTTTTTCTGTAAAGCTCATCATCTTCCATACAAATTGAAAAGACTATGGGCCAGCTGCTTTACGAACAACTACTTCTTTAGGTTACAAACTTTCTAATGGCTTCTCGATTCTTACTTGCCTCTAACCAGTAAATCTGGTTGTCTGCTACATTTTATAACATATTTTTTCTGACTGGTCTCTTTCCATTATTCCCTTTTAATGTTAATTTTCAGGCATCAGTAACATAGCTGTAGTATGCAATTTGCTTCTCAGCCTTCTGCCCAACAAGACTTGAAATACTGAGATATGGGAGTCTCTGCCTTGCAACACTATTGTATTCTAAAATTGTATGATGATAATTTTCATTTGTTACATTTCTTTCTCATAAACGTCTTCTCTGTTTGGATAGTTCTCTCCAGTTGTCCATTAGATTCCAGATAGTGTGATCTGAAAGTTCTTTGTCTCAAGTCTCACTCAAACATAAGTCTTTTGAATTCCTGACTTGTATGTTATAGACCACTGTCATTTATAAGAACAACTGGTATCCCCTGTCTCAAGATATAGACTTTAATGCAGTAATCATACTTGCAATGCCTCTCATTATGATGATTTCAGGGGCCTTGGAATAACAGGCCACAAAATGAGATACATTATGACTTCTTTGAGCTAGAATAAATCTACAAGCAAAATGCAACCTTGGTGTGTTATCATATCTTTTTCTGGATTGTCCCTACAGAATACATCACAAATGGTACAGCTCTCTACTTCTTGTTCTGTGTCAGTCAATATTCCAGGTCAAAACAATATCTCTCTTTACACTTATGTATGGCAGCAATCACTTAATATGAAAAAAGGCATTCCTTCTCAAAAAGTGTGGGAAAGATAAAAAGGCATTTATTGCAGTAGCCTGCAAAGTTCACTAAGAACCAAAAGTTAATAGAGGATGGTTAAGAAAAGAAAGCTGCAAAACCAAGCTACACATTTTTCTAAAAAAAAATCAGTACTTGTAGTTTGAGCTAGGCATATAGAGAAGCCACACGGCAGTGGGAAAGTCAAAGCAGATAGACTATACTGATAGTGATCAATTAAGGAAAATAATTATGGAGGAGAAAATAGATCACATGGAAACAGAAGTCTTTAAAATTAGTGAGACATTAGAAGTTTATACGAAGACAAATAAAAAATGTAAAGGACATAGAAGGGGTCTTATCCCAACATTCAGAAGAGATTACTACTCTGCAACAGGAAAACTGTAAATGCAAGAAAAATAGTGGACATTGACTGCACTTAGGAAGATATAAAGCTTGAGTTGGGAAGCAGGGCACACAAGGGCAACTTAAGGTTCACAGCTCCCCCAGAAAAATTAGAAGGTACTAACTGTAAGAACTTTGTGGTGCAGTTGATTGCTAGATGGACTGACTTCCCACAAAAAGAAATAAAAGTTGAGAGTGCATATAGGATATATCAACATGGGACAAAGACAAGATGATGTCTGAGACAAACAGTAATATATATATATTTAAGAGTTATCTGCTCAAGTAAAAGGTCTTCTGTTATCTGTGGAAAAGTAGGCTTGCATGCTGAAGATTGATAAAAATAAGAGTTGATAAGATTGATAAAATAAGAATTTTCATAGACAATGACTACTCTGCAGCCATGATAAAACAATGCAATGTTTTCATACTAGAGATCAAGATGTGCAGAACATACCAGATTTAATCACCAGTGCCAGCAGTATTGAGGTTGTTCTATCCAACAGGACTAAAGACTTATATGGTGTCTGAAACAGCTATGGAGGATTCATAAAAAGATAAGATGATGGAAGTCTGCAGGCTGGCCTGGGAAATGTGAGGGAGAAACACAAAGAGTGGCACCAAGCAAGGACTATCAGAGACTGCTGATAAAAAGATTTCCTGTCTTGCAGCAGAAAATGCTTTTAAAGCAAAAAAATTCAGGACTTTTCCAGAGAAATTGTGAGAAGCAGTCCAGCTGCAAGAGACAAAAATCACAGTGGAAGACCGGTAGTGAACAAGATTAATTCTTGTTATCAATCTGGACATTATTTTTTTTTATTAAGAGATTTCAATGAACAAATGATCAAAGTTCCTGCTTACAAAATAGACTACTGAATAAGACAAGTATGTATCAAGAATTTTGATCATGATATCAAAAGCTACTAAAGGTAAAACACATGAAACAATGGAAATAGATGGTCTCTGGAGACAGAATTAACTGCAAACCAAGAGGGGTGGCATGGGGACTTCCAATTGCAGTTGTTACACAAAGTGCTGTTATACTCTTTAGTATGATTGAGTAATGTGAGTATTGTCTGTCTTTCTCTCTCTCTTATTTTGATTTGGTACCCAGAGAATTGTTTATGAGAACATTCTAGTCACTTAAAACTAAAAGTGTTTTAGTGGAAAGTTTATCTGACAAAGTGGATATAAAGGCACTACTATAAGTGATAAAATGGGTGGGAGGGTTCTCCCACCAGGCAAACTGTGGTGACTGGATGAGGGGGCAGAGCAAGGTTTGGAAAAAAGATTACATGAATGGAAGCTGAGTGGTCAGTTTCAATGAGGGAGTGCACACAAGTCATATGTCCTATAGGGGGATTGCAAGGGGAGGGTAGTTTCTCCATGTGACTGTGTGTCAGTGTCAGTATCAATTAGGAAAAGCAGAGCAAATGAGGTGAGTGGGTTAAAGTGGCGCAGGAAAGTGAGACTGGCATTTAACCTTTTAAGTCTTGCTAATATATCAAATATTATTAAAGGAAAGAGAATTTACATGGGGTGGCGAAAGCCACATACACTTCGGCTAGGCTTATAAATGCCCTAGGGCAGATAGCCTAGTACTATACTATGAAACTATGAATTGATAACTGTTCTGGCACCAATAGAAACATCTTTTGGGTGTGATTAATTATAGTTGCATGGGGAGGTGGCAAATAATATTTTAAGTAAGAAAGATCTACAATGCAGTTAAGGTTAGCTAGGAAGGAATATAAATAAGACTGCATTCACATACTTCTGGGGGAAGGGGTTAACCAGATAGTGTACATATGCTAAAACTGTTTTGGAAAATCCAAAAATAAGTAAACTCCTAAGTGGAAAATGAGTGAGTGGACTAGGGAGTTTACATAGTTGTTGTGTTGGTTTTAGTTAATAGTTAGGAGGTTAATAAAAATGTGATAGACTAAAGTGTTGTATCAGACAACTGAGTAATCATGCAAGAATCATCATCTTCTTTTGGCTCTTCCCATTAGGGGTCGCCACAGCAGATCACCTGTTTCCATTTCTTCCTGTCCTCTGCATCTTGCTCTGTCACAACAACCACCTGCATGTCCCCTCTCACCACATCCATATCTTATCTTAGGTCTTCCTCTTTTCCTGTTACCTGGTAGCTTCACACACATATATTCTGTCTTAGTCCTGCAGACCTTCATTCCTCTTCTCTCTAGAGCATATCTCCATCTCTCCAGGGTCTCCTCCACCTGTTCCCTACTCTCACTACAGATCACAATGTCATCTGCAAACATCATAGTCCACAGGGACTCCTGTCTGATCTCGTCTGTCAACCTGTCCATCACCATTGCAAATAAGAAAGGACTCAGAGCTGGTCCTTGATGTAACCCCACCTCCACCTTAAACGCATCCGTCACTCCCACCGCAGACCTCACCGCTGTCACACTACCCTTGTACATATCCTGTACCACTCTTACATACTTTTCTGACACTCCTGACTTCCTCATACAATACCACAACTCCTCTCTAGGCACCCTGTCATATGCTTTCTCTAAGTCTACAAAAACACAATGCAACTCCTTCCGACATTCTCTGTATTTCTCCATCAACACTCTCAGAGCAAAGATCACATCTCTAGTGCTCTTTCCTGGCATGAAACCATACTGCTGATCACTAATCATCACGTCCCTTCTTAACCTTGCTTCCACTACTCTTTCCCATAACTTCATTCTGTGACTGATCAATTTAATCCCTCTGTAGTTACTACAGCTCTGCACATCACCCTTATTCTTAAAAATCGGTACCAAAACACTTTTTCTCCATTCCTCAGGCATCCTCTCACTTTCCAAGATTTCATTAAACAATCTGGTTAAAAACTCCACTGCCATTTCACCTAAACACCTCCATGCTTCCACAGGTATGTCATCTGGGCCAACAGCCTTTCCATTTTTCATTCTCTTCATAGCTATCCTTACTTCCTCCTTGCTAATCCATTGTACTTCATGATTCACTATCCCTACATCATCCAACCTTCTCTTCCTCTCATTCTCTTCATTCATCAACCCCTCAAAAGTACTTTTTCCATCTCCTCAACACACACTCCTCACTTGTGAGTATGTTTCCCTCATTATCCTTTATCACCTTTACCTGCTGCACATCTTTCCTAGCTCGGTCCCTCTGTCTAGCCAATCAGTACAGGTCCTTTTCTCCCTCCTTAGTGTCCAACCTTTCATACAACTCTTCATATGCCTTATCCTTAGCCTTCACCACCTCTTTCTTTGCCATGCACCTCATCTCCTTATACTCCTGTCTACTGTCTTCATCTCTCTGACAATCCCACTTCTTCTTTGCCAACCTCTTTCTCTGTATACTCTCCTGTACTTTCTCATTCCACCACCATGTCTCCTTGTCATCCTTCCTCTGTCCAGATGTGATACCAAGCACCTTTCTAGCAGTCTCCCTTACTAGCTCTACTGTAGTTACCCAGCTATTTGGTAACTCTTCACTGCCACCCAGTGCCTGCCTTAACTCATCCCTGAACTCCACCTCACAATTACCCTTTTTCAATTTCCACCACTTGATCCTTGGTGCTGCCCTCACACTCCTCCTCCTCTTCTTGATAACCAACGTCATCCTACAAACCACTATCCTATGCTGCCTAACTACACTTTCTCCGGTCACCACTTTACACTCTCCAATCTCCTTCAAACTGGCCCTCCTACATAAGATATAATCTTTTGTTAAAGTGTGTTTAAAAAAAAAAACATCACTTTTACGTTTGCAACCCCCACACCCCCCCACTTAAATATTCTCCCTCCGAGGTCGCACTACAGTGGGGAAAAGGGAATTTATCCTTATCCCCACTGTAGTGCGATCTCTGCAACAGGCATACTTACGCGAAAGTGCCTTTCAGTCAAAAGCACTTTCGCGCAAGTATGCCCAGCCGAATCTGTTTCAGTTATGTTGCCGTTCAGTGATCCGTACAGATCCCATATAAATATATATATATATATATATATATATATATATATATATATATATATATATATATATATATATATTTATAAACAAATGGTTAGTCGTGGTCTTACAAATATTTGCTGTAAACTTTCAATGGGAGTAGATAATATCTTTTCAGAATTCTATGCAGTCTTAACAATAATCTAGTATGTCCATTGTTATTGTTACTCAGCAAATTCACAGACATTGTTAGGTTGTCTGACATGTAGAAATAGGTCATAGACCGATAGGTTCAGATGGCAAGCATATGAATTACCGGTCATCAGTAAGCTTGACAGTCATAATCTCCTGAAATTAACACATAACTTGTTCTGATTGTAAGGGGAACCTTATTCCATAATCAAGGAAAGCACTGTATGTGTGTCACATTATATAAGCTATATAACAGAACCTACCCACAAAGGTGGACCTAAATCATATCTTCCCATCTTCAGACTGATAAATATAATATGCACAGTTTACAAAGATCAGCAAATAATTATCTCACTTCCTTAAACAAAAAAGTATTTAGTGAAAGACCAGCATGTTTTTTTTTTAATAGATGTCTAAATCTAGTAGCATCATGTGCCTAGGTTTATTTGTTTTTGCTAGGTGCTTGGCTCCAGCAAATGCATTGACTATATTCCATTTGCTGGCATTACAGTTAAGTCTCCTGGAACAACAAACAACAAACATATAGTAAACTAGGTACACAATTGTGGTAGCATTCACACATGCACAGAAAACAAACCAGCAGGGCAGTTGTCCAAGGAGTCCAATATAGCACTGGATCATTGTTATTATTTCATAACTTTAAAACTGACAATAATATTAGGGATTTGTTTGGCTAATTAAACTTTTACACACGCACACACATGGTAGGATACCCTCTTTCTTCAATATTACCTTGGACAATTCAATAGATGGGTAACAAGTATATCATGAATTTTAATATAAACAAATTTGTTACAGCAATACAAGTCAAAAATGTAGAGAGCACATACACAATGTAGAAAAAAGTGGTAAAACTATGGACAAATCTAGACACTGATGTGCATGTATGAGTAAACATCTCAATTTTAATTACAATGTTTTCGGAGTGATAAGAAAAGTACTTGAGGATACATATTTGCTTCTGAAAGGCATTGCTATTTATATATCACCGATACTGTTTTCATTTTACAGGTGCCTATTGTAACCAGTACTTGATTTCAGTACAGCATTTTACACTTTGTAACTAAACATTTTATCCAACAGGAATGACTACAAAGGTATACCACCAAAACAACCCAGGTTAAAGAATTAAGTTATGAAAATTACATGAAGTTGCTCTCTATTTTTGATTTCATGTAGGCTTCTTAGGGTGACTGGTGTTTAGTATTTACTGCTCTGTCTAGAGCGGTATTGTCTGAAATACTATGTGTAATCACAAATACATGAGGCAAACAAAACAGGTGGTATTTATTGCCACTGACTGCGTTAGTGAGTCAGTACATAGTGTCACTACATAGATAAGTATATGTGGCATGTGCAAACCAAACCGAGATGACTGTCCCATGTGCGTCGCCTCATGACAAGTCGCCCAAACTGTATAGACCTTAAACTGTGCAAGGTAAAGAAAGTATGCATAAAAACCCCAGCATGTATATGCATGAATTGCACTTGTGTGGGTGTAGAATAAATAAGCAAGGGTAGCAGTAGCAGTGAAGCACGCTGCTATGCAGATACTGTGAGACTTATCTGCAAGATGCACCTTTGAATGAAACGAAAGCCACTGTATCGGGATCCTTAATATGAAATTGCCAACTGGTGGACACAAATTTATTTTGTATAGGGCTAGTAAGGAATTTGTAGGAAACTAGTGATAAAGGGGGAAGTAAAGACAAGGGAAACAGAAAAATAACAGAAATGAGTAGGAAGGGTGAGAAAGGATGGTACTTTTTTGTAAGAAAAGGACCCTTTTCTATATAATATACAAGAGAAAGGGGGAAGGGTATAGGGAAGCAAGGGTAGGGATGTCAATTAGGGAAGATGGAAAGGTACAGATGAAAATATAACTTTACAGACAGACAAGGGTGGATCAGTGCACAATAGAGAAGGTTCAGAAACGGAATGAAGCACAGGCAAAGGATGGGCAACTGGTGATGGGAAGGAAATGGGACAAGGAACAAGGGCTGGGAATACCACAACAGGATGGGGACATAGAGAATGGGAGACAAGAGGGATACACAGGAATAGGACAATGTTCAAATCAGCCCAGAGACTTATGGCTTGATCCATGAACAGGGTTGTTAGGGAGGGCAGTTTCAGAGGTGCTGAGGGAGCCACTCCCAGGTGGCTCAGTGGTGGAAGGTTACTAGCTCAGCAGGTCTTGCACCCGCTGCAGGAGGTGTTAAGATGAGTCCCATCATCTTTCACCAATCTATCCATTATACAGTGGGATCTGCTCAGGCAGTGGCTCATGCCATGGGGTACCTGCCACAGAGGATCCTTCACTTCTCCCACACAAAGCAGTTCCAGTCGTATACCTGGTAGCAATCTACCACATGCAGCAGCAGAGCTGATTTGAAGCAGAGGTGCCTTTGGCTGATCTGGGCCTGCAGAGGGAGAAAAATGGAAAGAAAGCAAACATTGATTGCATGACTGATTAGAAAAATATGAAATTAAAGTTGAGTAATGAAACGACAGATGCATATCAGGCTGGAGGCCAGATGTTCCACATTCTTGTGGAACTATGCTAGAAAAGAAAATATTGTTAGCATATTAGATGTATTATGCATACAATACAAAACACAGTATGCTGATAAGGTATGCATATATCCCGTCACAGTCATATGACTGTCAATGAACTGAGTATACATGTCAGGTCCCATATAAAGCTTGCAGTAGGTGAAACAAGAAACCATCAAACACCACCTTTGTATAGTGAATGACTGCACAAATGACATATGATCATGGATTACCATGACATGGACATATGACACAAGGATATGGCCGATCATTCAGCCCACAATTAGCACCTACCTTTATAGTAACTCACCCTAATGCCATGTAGATGCTATTAAGCCTGCTGTTCTGTAATGGTCATAGTAGAAGTGCGATTGCCCCCATCTGCCTACCATGGATTAGCTGTGACATGGCAAATGGACTTATTATGGAGCATCACCTAGAGATGGTGAGTACCCTGCTGTGTACAAAGACCTGCAGCATGACATATTCAAGGACAAAAGGGTTGCCAGGTTAAAAAATATTTTAAAACAGTAAATAAATGCAAATATGAATGCAGTAAAACCTATGTGGGCAGCCTCTGTGTAAAACATTAACAATATATAGAATATCTAAGTATATACTACAAGGGTAGAATGGGAAGTACAACAGAAAAAGATAGCTATACAAATACTGCAGAAATACATTCATGACAGCACAGGTGGAGATACTGACTGCATCTCAAACATGCCCTCTGGACTTCTTCCTCCCAATGAATTAAAGGACCTGGTCTTCACCTCTGCAGCAGGTAAATTCAAAGTGGAAATACAGGTAAAGGTGAACCTATTCAGAAGGTTTGCACAAACAGACTACAGGGTATAATTCACATCCACAAATGGCAAGCATCATTTTGCTAACACTATAATAACCTGCCATCATGTTTCAGTATGACAATATGTGTGTGTGTGTGTGTGTGTGTGTGTCTGTATGCTTGCATGAGTGCATGTAAATGGCTTTACTTAAACAGAAGTTTGATTGTAAATATATATATGAGCGAGAGGTTTTTTTCAAAAATCATAAATGTCAGTCAAATGTCCTGGGCTCATGCAATAGTGCCTTGAATAGTTTAAATTTAATGACACACACACTCAAGAACCTTCCAGACCTCACACACTCATTAGACAGTACACAAACATATACCATTCAGTCCTAATCTACTATATACAAACCTGCATATGTTCACCAGATGCGCGAGCGCGCATGCACACACACACACACACACACACAAACACACACACACACAAACACACACACACACACACAGTAGGATAGAGTCACATACTACTGCTAGGTACCACTCATTAATGATGATACATGGCTTGCATTCCAAGTGTTTTGGGGCACTCCTACACCTAGTAATATCTACTATATTACTGCAAGAGTCAGCATGCCACAGCAGCAGGGGAAAAAACATAGCCTCATAGAGGCACTAAAGACCTATAGCCAACAACTCTTCATTGCTAATGTGTGCAATCAAGTGCTGCAAGACAAATGCCATGGGAGGATGGAACCAGACATTGGCACTGTGTAGGAAGAGACAGGCTGATATGGTGTCAGATACCAGGAGTAAAGCAAGAGAATGTTATTGCTTGTACTACCACTAGTAGGGGTCCTTCCACTAGACAAAGCCTGACACCTGAGGACTATTTGATATCCCTTTGAAGGGATTTTAAAGGTGAGGAGGATTGCACAGGCACAATCGAAGGTGGCACGGATACTGGCAATTTGAGGCCTCAGCATGTGTCCACAGGAGCTACAGTAGATCAGTTGGCAGAGGGACATTTGGACAGTTACCCAACTTGTATTCAAATTTAGGTGCTACATACCTTTCAGAATTTTCTTTAACAGGAGCATCAGGATTATCAGTAGACCTGGAGCACCCAGATTAATCACATGGTACATATCACATAATACATTTTCCTTTCATGCAAATGTAGCACTAAATGTACATACGTATGCATAAGAAATAAAGGCAATATTTTAATTGTTTGTCATTTGTTCACAGTTCAGTCAACAACTGCATCAGTGGTGTGGTCTGAGGTAGAACAGGTGGATGCTGGTAGCCATGTGGTAGCTAATGAGGATGCTATTACACTTATATTCATGTCACAGCCTGAGGACACTGGCACAGTCACAAAGACTACTAACAGGAATTTCACCTTAAGAAAAGGGATGCTTCCACCAGGGCTGATTCTGTCCCAGAGACCGTGCACCACAGACAACATTCATCACTGGAAAGAGTGGAATCCCCCAAAGCCCCAGCCCACTATCAGTTCCAAATATGGACACTGTGGAGAAGGAATGGACAGTTCTGGATACTGGAATACTGAATGTCAACAGATGTCATTGATGACATCCACAACCACAGCTGCATCCTGAGACATGTGTCAGGCATTGTCTGCACAGCAGCAAATGTGTCATGACACTGCCCAGGCTTAGTACTTTAATAAATTAAATATAACAGTGCACAATGTAGTTTATTTATTTAAAGTTAGCCAGTGTACGTCTTCTTAACATTAAAAGTTAATGTTTATTGAATGTGCAAATTGTTGTTCGCATCTGGGAGGGTAATAGAGATAAGATAAAAAAAGATAGCAATCTAAGTTGTAACCCAAGCTCTATTTGCACTTTAGCATGGTTAACCTTAACTTTAGAACAAGTAATGCTTGAGTGTGCAGCCATCAATTTGGTGCAGCTGCTCCTACCTGTAGGTATACAATTACTTTCTAGAAAGTGTATTTACCTTTGTCTGTTTGATGTGAAATAAACATGATTTTTTTATTTTAAATTTGGTGTGCAAAATCTGGGAAAATGTAACATGGCTTGAAACAGAAATAAGAAGAACCAACTGCATAGGCTCATAGATTAGTACTAGCCTAACTGCCCTTGTGGGCCATTTTAAGCCTAGCCACTTACCTCATGTGAGAATTGAGCCCTCTACCTTGTGGCTGTAAGGTAAATACCTTAACCATTATGCCAACCTCCCACCCAAATTATTCCAAAAGAGGATCAAACCCTGTACCTTGTGTCTGTAAGATAAACAGCTTAATTATTATGTCAACCTCCCATAAAAGTGCATAACCATTGCAGTTTGAAAGCCAATAAGGGTTTCTCAGTTGTTTGGCAGGGGGATAAACACACACATGCATGCATGCACCAAGTGCTGCACTGAGATTAGAACCCCTACCTATCTAGTCTTACACACTATAGATCACAGTACTTATCACATTGCATACAAATTCAGCCTACTAATCATTAGTGTGTGCATGCAAGCTGCAAGATGGCATCATATATTCAAATGAATTGTCATGTATAATATATAGGAGTAACAGGATTTTAGGGGCTAATACAAGAGCTCGAGTTCAAGAGTTAAAACACTGCAAACATGAGTATCAGTGCACAGTGACTATATTCCACTGAGTTGCCACTTTGTCATTATTTCTAAAGAAAGAAATTATCTCTTCCATTGCCAGGCTGGCTGAAGCATTCACTTAGCTTTACAGCAATGTAACAAGCTTAGCACCTCAGCCCAATGTTTCCTATGTGGCAAAATCAGCAAAACCTAGGGGAGCAAAGAAAATCAAAGGATCAATACTTAAACTAAATAAAATGGATAATATGCATTGGCTTTTAAAATATTTTTTCAGTATTCACACAAGAAAAAAAAAGATGTAACATATTTACCCATTAGAGACCCCTTGTTGAGCTGAGATCTTTATTAGATGACAAGGTCCTGAAATGACTCTAGATTTTAATGCCAGATAAGGCAACAGATCCTACTGGCAATCAGTCTACAGTTCGAGTACTGAGCCATACATAAGGTAAAACTGGGTTCAGGCGCCTAGGCAGCGAGACATTTCCCTGTGGTACATTTGACTGGGGACACATGCCTGAAGAAACATTCAGCTGTAGAGAAATATGGATGCTTGCAAATTCCCTGTGGGCACACAGAAGTATACGCTGCCATGCCCACAACTTCAGTAATCAAATGCACAGGGGGAAAACAATGTCCATAGTCCCCACAGGAACATGAGACAGTAGGCAATATGGCAGGCATCAGCAGCAGGCTGGCCAGAGGGCATGTCAGTGGCAGTAGAAATGCAGTGCACAACGGGCAGTGCCTTTATAATTGGAGTGTGTGGACCACTAACCCCTTCACAGTGTCTAGGGAACATTACCTAAAACACATACTTGAACATAAATGTGACTACAGTATCCTGCAGGATTTCTTCCATGCTGTAGCACAACTTCTACATGTTGTAGTTACATAAGTATGTACTGTACACTGAGCACAACACTCATTACTTCTTTTGCCACCATTCATTTGGTTATTAAAGCTGTGAGCATGGCAGGGTGTGCTTCTTTTTGCCCACAGGGAATTTGCAAACAGCCATATTTCTCTGCAGCTGAATGTCACTTCAACCATGTGTCCCCAGTTAAATGTACCACAGGGAAATGTCTCACTGGCTAGGCGCCTGAACCCGATAAAACCACTAACCAATATTTGTAATAAATTATGGATGAAGTGTAGGGTTCCTAAAGGGCAGATGAATTACTTCTTCGTAAGAATGGGAACAAAACTGGAGCTTAACAGCTAACATCCTTTCAGTATGAGTTTAGCTGTGGTTAAAATCAGGTGACAACAGTCAAAAGAAAGAGTTCTTAAATGTGTGGAAACTAATGGTATCCTGAATTCAAGGCTACATGGACTCATAACACAATGGCCATGTCTGATAAATCAGATTTTATCCCACACCAGTTAAAGCTTCTTGTGTACGTACATTAAGTCCATTTTTAGCAAATAACTGGTGCACTGGTTCTTTACTTTCTAAGGAGATTACCAGCAACTGTTTTAACCACAAAATATATAGTGACATTGTTCAATTAACTGGCTGCATTCAGCAAGTTATGTAAAAGCCACAGTTATTTTAAGAAGCACTTATAATTATGTTCTATACATAAACCAAGGTGCTGTGTGTTTCAAGGGTCATTATATTATTTCATTTTTCAATCAACTAAAGGCTTTACATTTTTACCTATTTGTTAATTAAACCACCAAGGTGATGTGTGTTTCAAGTGTCATTATATAATTTTATTTTTCAATCAACTAAAATAAAAATTTACATTTTTACCTCTTTGTTAATTAATTGTTAATTAACAAGTGGCAGTAAAACAGCCAAGTCAAACTTTTAAAGCTCCGTTTGTGTTTTGCATTTATGATGAAGACCAGAGCTCTTCTTTTTATGTTTTGCATACTCAGCTGAAATCCATCTGAATTATAAATCTAATTTTTGTTTTCATTTTTTTCATTTCTTCCCTAACACAGCTAAATGTTAATTCATGCAACATGTGGAAAAACCCTTAAAATGATTAGGTATATAAAATCTTCATCTCTCCATGTGTACCTAAGGATATTGCATTATACAGGTTGTCTCCCATTTTTCCCTTTGTTCTAATCCTGCAAACATTCCTTGCTCTAAAACTGGCTTTTGATTAACAGCCACACCTCTGTTATCCTTTTATGAAATAAATGGATATCAGCACCATACATTCTTATTTATGTAGATGCTGTACTGCTGTCTCCTGTGTTTTGTCAGTATTTTCCTGAAGACTATTTCGAAAACTTAATTTTCATAAACTCTTTCCTGTAGTCTTTCTCTAGCTTCTAAACTGGTAAGTAAGAACTCTTCTTTGCATGTACAATTTATTTTAATGCAAATGACCTCAACAAACGTGGCTGATATGCACTGGATAATTACTGTTGTCACAAAGAAAAGGATCTGATGCGATCTTTTGCAGTGTAATTTTGAAATAACCTGACCAGGTCCTAAAAGACTTATTCTCACTGTTAAGTGGCATTACTTCAGTGTCAAACAGCTTTATAGACAGGAGCAGCACACAGTGACAGCAAGTCTTGTAGTCCTTATAGATGTGCATCTAAACTTTCTCTTACCTTCTGCTCCTATAAAAGTAAACTGAAAACAGGTTATTTTGGGAAAAATTTAAAAACATTATTTTGTCTCTCTGCTTTACGTGGTTTAACTATAAAAACAAATCATCCACAGATATATGCCATGGTACTACTTTATCAAATATATATGCATATATTATTTTCCCACACTCAATTGTTAATCTTTCATCTGAAATGGCAACTTATGCCACTGGTGCTGCACTTTTTCTCCAATAAAAAAGCTTATATCCAAAATTAGAAAAAAAAGCTAAAGAGAGAGAGAGTTAAAAGGAAAAAAATGTGCTGGGATGTAATTTATATAGACTTAACTTTAGCTTTTTGATAGGGTCATTTACAAAACACTGATCAATGAATTAGAACAACTAGGTATTGATGTAATTTTGATGAGTAGCTAAATGCCTCACAAATAGGACATGGCAAGTATCATACAGCAATTGGACAGGTAAAATTCTAGGTTACAGTCAGGGTGTCCAACAGGGTTCTGTCATAGGCACATTAACTGTTTAGGTTGTATCTTTCAAATCTATATTTTTCATCTGAGTTGTTCTATTGTCTTTGTGCAAAAGACCTGAAAATGGGTACGCTGATTACATCTGTTACCGAAAGGTCATGTCTGCAGAGAACTTGACTAAACTGACCACTTGGGCACAGGAGAAAATTATTCTGATAAACCAATTAAAAACTAAGTATATGAGATTTGGGAGACATAGACTGAAGGGTGAATATTTAATACAGCATCAGTGATTAAAGCTGTAGATTCATTTAAGGAAAAAAGCTGCAGATACATTTAAGTAAAAAAATTATTGTAAAAATCAGGAAGGGCAATTCCCATAAAGAAAAAAAAATGTTCTCATCAAACTAAATAGGCAAATAAGCAGGCTAATTAGGTCAAACAAAGCCAAGACTTCCAACATTTGCTATGTATCTGAGGAAAAATTCTCTGAAGTCTGCTTGAGGTATAAAAATACAGAAGCAAACATGTCTGAGCAAAAGTCGTAAACTTTTTGGACTTTGTTGCATACTTGGGACCCATGGGGAGCCATCAAGCTTTGACTTTAGTGCATTCCTGAAACCTAAAAATAGATTAATTGTATGTGTTTATGTTTATTAAATTTGCATTTTAGAGCTATTTAATATCACCTGCTAAGATACTGGTTTATTGCACTGCAATGAGTTGACTCATGTAAGCCAAGACACTTTGGAAGAGGAATCAGCCTTGATTAGTTAAATAGGTGTAGATGCCTGCTGAACGTTTTGATTCCCTACAGCAAAAGCAAAGATCCAAACAACAGTATAATACCAAAGCAAGCAGCTATTCAAACCAGAAAATGACTTTATCCCTTACAAAAAACTGGTGCCTGCAGCTGACTAACTAGAAAAAAATGTTAAACAATTTACAAACCCATTAATAAGCAATACACCAATCAAATCAAAGCTTGTCAAGGAAGTTTCCTATTTAAGCCAAACAAGGCCTATTTGTTATATTTCAAAATGTATGCATCTTCCAGCTTTATCAATGCCATATTATAAAAGTTAATATTTATTGTAGGAAGAAATCTGAGAGAAGAAAGATCCCCGTGGTGAACCACATGAAAGTAGTGTGTCATACTGTCACCTGAACAGGTGTTAATGGATGCCCAGCATGAACTAAATATCAAGTCTGACACTGCCCTTGCCAAGTTAAAAAAAAAAATCAAGATAAACAGACTAAAGATAAAAAGGGCCATGTAGTTGTTAATATGAAGGTTATTCTGCACCTTAACTGTGTTGTGGCTGCTACTGTGAAGGAGACTGTTAATCAGAGCATGAAGATGCCTAAAATGAGTTTTCAAAGCATGCCTTTTTCATGGTCTAGCTACCATAGATATCAGACAATGGGCTTTACTGAAGTTTTTTTGTTTCTTTAGGTCTAACAGATAGAACTTGATAGGGTTTAGTAGTTAAAATTCTGGCCGAAAGATGGTGTATGGGGGACCGGGCCACACTCCTCTAACCTTATAAATGTAGAACATGCTAGACATTTATTTATTTGCATTTGTTTACTGTGTTTACTTACTTGCCTTTCTTGAATGGGAAAGTCCTACTAGGCATAGCCTATTTTCACAGGAGACTCAAGGAGAACAGCCTTATGTGCATTACCTGTTACCAAGATTATATACAAGAAGCAATGAATGAACAGAATAAAATACTAGAAACAGTGAACATCCAGATAAAAAGTGTATATAATCCAAATGCACAGTTTCACTTCAAAAACTGTGCTGCCTCAGAGGAAAATATATAAGACTATGGCACTGAGATAGATGTGGATGTACTGTGCTGTTTTATGTTGTTTAGTATTGATGAACATTGTGCTCTAATAAGACCTGTTACAGATGTTGTGACATTGCTATTAATTCTTAAAAAGTCACAGTGTTTTATTTAGCCTGAATCTGCTTAATTTATTCTGGTATAATATTTAGCATGAAATAATTTGTACATTGGAAGAGTCAAGGATTCGGAGTTACTCATTCGCTGTTTCAAATATACAAGATTATGATTAGGTCCCTAGTGTTAACCAACTTAATGTGTTCAGGACATGGCTATCAAGGAATTCACCTCAAGTACATCACAAATTGAAGCTTGAGAAGTGAATATTGACACCCATGACAAGAACATATAACAAGCGAGTTATGACTGAAGGATTCAATCATTACTCTGAAGTACTTAAAGCTTTCATTGTCATGAGACTATACAAAACAGTCGTACAGTTTTGAAAGCCATTTTTTGTGACAGCAATGTATAGTACAGCTTTTATAGCAATGAAAATGTAAAATGCTCTGGACACTGTTCTGTTGTTGCTGATAATGCTTTAGTGCAAGACAAGAATTTAACACCACTGACATGTGGTTAACTTTGCATAGCCTCTTTCTTCCATGTGAAAGCTGCTTAAGAAAATATTTTGCTAGAGTTGGAATATAATCCTGGGACTTCATGTACTACACTGTAGTTGTGATTCATAAAGATGCTATGCAATGTATAACAGAGTTACACAGGCATACTTAGGCTAGGTATCCAGCTACAAGAACTAAAATGAAGTCAAACCAACAGTGGATTCTAGAGATGGGCAGTCGGTATGTAATGGATTAAAGGATATCCAAAAAGGATGCTCGGATACAAAGAGAGAGACAGCGGGCTAAATGGAAATGTTTAATGGACAGTCACTTGGTGCAAGGGAATGAATTATGAAGTGAGATCTGTGTCTGAAGAGGGGATACCAAAGATTTGGGAAAGAAGGCCTAAATTAAGAAAGTGAAAACAATATGAGGAGCATATTAGCAATACACAGAGGGAAGATAACTTAGGGTGGGACTGACTCACTGAAGATAATGACGCAAGAAGAAGAATTTACTGGCCACTCAGGAGAGCTGCGTTAGGGTTAGACTGACAAAGGAGAGGTTTATGGGAAATGAAGAACCCTATAAACTCTAGGGTTTGTAGGTGAGAATGAGTGATGGAAGACTGCATAATCATCTTAATATTTCTAGGTATTGAATACTGAAATAAAACAGGCTGCAATAGTGACCATGACTGAGTAATACTTCTATGTCAAACCCTGTGCACAAAGAAGATGCAGAATATTCTGCTTGCATGCAATGTACCATAGATGTGATGCAAAAACAGGTTAGTCAGGGTAACTAATGAAATCATTACACACAGACATTATGCTAGCAGGGCAGTGGAAAAATGCAAGTGCAGTCAGAGTGATGGTGAGCTGGAAAAATTATGAGGACCAGGAATGAACACTGTCCAGCATGCAGGGCCAAGTCATGCACTTTGTAACAAAAATCACTAATGTATATCCTAGAAAAGCAACATGTAGCTGATCAGGTGACTAGTAGATGACATAAGAGACAGAGAGCGTCAAACTGCTAACCTGATAACACTTCCTACCAAAGAGCAGACACATCCATGAACTGTTATATGGTCTCAGTTTTGTGTGTGTGTGTGTGTGTGTGTGTGTGTGTGTGTGTGTGTGTGTGTGTGGTTGTATCTTTGCACATCTTTTACATGTGAAAAGAGATATGTAATATATCCTTTAAAATAACATGTTCCTTATGTTTAGCAATATTTTGCAAAAACAAGCATATTCCACAGTGAACACTGTTGCTTTGTTGCGCCCTTCTTAATGCAGTTACTCCTTTATTTTCTCAGTATGCAACTTGTGTGAAGCTTGAGGTGGTGTACAGCTTTACTGTGGTAACCATTGCAGAAAAAACAGTTTGTTGATTTTCTTTGAGTTAGTCAGTCTCAGTTTGCTTATTTTCTGAATGTTCAGGAATGATTGGTTGAGACATTATTTCCCCATTCTTACTTCGATCCTACCTGATGTACAGGTGTGTATAGACTCACATTCTATGCTTTGCTATGGAGTCCAGTTATGCGCTAGGGAAAGAGCAGCATGGCTTTGTGTGTTTATTTTTATTAATTAGTGGTCACTCTCTCTGTTGAAGTGACTTCAGAGTGAAAAATGATAGAAAAGGATGGGGGGTGAAGCCCTACACGTAAGGCATCGGTGGGGGAGGGGTCCCTTGCAAAACTGCTTGCTTTATTGTTTTACTTGTGCAGTTGCACAAATTTATCTTATTCACTAATTTGTATTTTTTTAGATACTTTGTGCACTCAAGGTTGCAGTTTTTTTCAGTTAAAAATGACCAATTATATTTAGAGCAGGTGGGTTTCACGCTCATCTGCATCTTGATAACCAAATCTTCACAATGTTTTTGTAGAGTCATTTAATTGCATTTAACATCTGAAGGTGAGACCCAGTGCTCTTCAGTTCTGCATTATATTGTCCATTACGTACTGCATACACGATGTACTTCTGGGTATACCCCTGCTATAGAAGGCCAAAGGACTGGAGAAAAGGGTAAATTAAAGATGGGGATATGCAGAACTAACAGTAATTGTAGAGGAATCATGTGGAACATATAGGATTGTTGTATTACCTTTCACAGAGCTGGCATAGTTACAAGGTATGCCCTACACACACTTTACTGTCTGTGAAAAGAAAGGTGGCAGTGTCAACACTCCAAGCTACAAGGTTATATATACCTAACATTCACATGCATTTTATTTATTTGGTTAGCTGAGTTGTGCTCCATTTTTATTCAAAGCTAGTGGAGAAAACTCCACAGTAAAACAACTTTGTTAATATGCACTTGTTGATAATAATGAATTAGTCCTAAATCAGTGAAATGTTAACTATAACACTTATATTATGTCTTAGGGAAAGAGTAGTGGATACATAAAACTATATACAAAGTCACAAAGACATACAACATATAAATGCATACTAGTAGAGTGGTTGCTAATTAGTACCAGTACAAGATAGGTCTTCAGTGTTGAATGTCTCATGTATTCAAATGAGACACTGAGGAACGGGATGGGTTCAAGTCCTTTATTGTATATAAACACATCAGGAGCTATAAATGGAATATATGCTTTGAACTTCATATGCTTACTGTCTCATTACTTCAAACACACTCACATGTGCATCTCCAGTCAAGCTAGCACTCACACTGACTATACAAAATGGCACTGATCTCGCACATACTCAGTAACTTATATGCACATACTCTCAAACTACAGTAGCTGACTAGGTACAATATGCACAATGATCTACAATCAGTATAGGCCCCATATCCCAGTGCTTACATAGCTGTGGACAAGGTTAGGGACAGAACATTGTGCTTTTTTGAACAAGGTGTGATGCACACCATGTAGGACTTGTACACATTTAGCAGTAAAGTGTGTTGAGATATAGTGGCTTTTGGACTCTGGATGTATAAAGTTTTGCAGGAAATGTTGCTCTCTCCAGCTTCACATCACATGAATTCTGAAATGCAGTGGTACAGTGCAGATATGGAGGAAACACAGAAGATCACAGTAGAGAAAATTACATTCTAAACCTGAAAATGTACTAGTCTGATCCGATGTGAACCTTTTCTGTGGCTGACCCCCTGGTTGTTCTCACCATGGCTCTGCTAAAAGATGATATAATGTCTCATAGGAGCCTTCAATACATCAGGCTTTTTTTTCTTAATAAGGTCCATTTCTTTAATAAAACATCTACATCAGAATTACCAGAGTCAACATATAACAAACTATTGCAAAATACTCACATACTATGCGCATTGTGCATTTTGCGAGAAGAGGTGCATGTGTGTCAGTGCATATGTTTACACATGCACTTTGTGTAATTATGTGTTACATTGTCCAGATCTTCATCACTCTGTTGAGACAACCCATAATGTATATATGAGATGCATCATATGTAGACTAGCTGTGCTACTGTGCGCAGTCTCCATTGCTTCAGACTTTGGTTTACACTGCACTGTCATTTTTGTAAAGAACAGATGTATTATTGTAGGTCATAATCCTACTCTACTTGACATTGTTTATTCCTGTACAGCTGCTGTTGGATATCTCCTACTCATCCCCCTACCCCCGTGTTAAGAGCAACTCCTATTCTGCATCTCCATTTGTTTCTGTACCACTCCATAGCCACTTCTCCTGCACAGTATGTCATTACATACTATCATAGTGTATGTTATTTCATAATTTCACAACATGTTCTAGATGTATAGTGACCTCATGCAGGAAGGGAAAGTCACAAACCACAGGATGCAGGCAATAAGAGCCAAGGAATCCACACCAAAACAGGATTTCCAGACGAAAAATGAAGTAGCAAGTACGCTAGGAACTCCAACAATCACTTTTAGTTTACTGCAACAGAAACAAGTGTAGATATAAGCACTTTCATCCCAAATGATAACAGGAACGTCATCAGATACAAACAAACTACAAAAATGCATTTTTTAACCACTTTTAACATGATGTCATTTCCTGATCTAGTCAAATGCATTCAATTAAGGCTTAAAGCAACAGTGGAATCAAAAAGAAAAAAGACAAATGCAGCAGTAATACATAAAATTAACTGAATTACTGTAGCAACAGATGTAACCATCCCAAAATAAAACTAGACTAGAATAAGTTGTAGAATACTGTTATGTAACAATTTAAATATATAAAGTGTATAAAACGACTATCTAAGTTACACATAAAAACTATCCTAAATGGATATAAAATGGATACAAAATAGCCCAAAAATACATAATGAGCTTATGGATTCAACCAAATAGCAAAACAATAACTCCCAACCATCATGAGACATGTACAATTGTACAAAAATATGTGAAATAAAATTACAATTGTTAAAATAAAAATTCATCTGTTCAGTGCTTTAAGTTTTAATAAACAACTAATTGACAGGCTGTCATTCAAACCTGGCCAATGTAGAGCATTTAGTCATAACTGCCACATTAGTTTGGCCTTCTCAAGAAGATAGGGCCATGCGGCCCCCCCTGTCATGTTTTTCTTGCACCTCTAAGACAATCAATTTAAATTTATGATTATGAAAATCTCTAATGTGCTTAGCAAGAGCGTTGACTTCACTCTGATCTCTAATGTCTCTCAAATGTTTGCTAATTCTGATTTTAAGTTTACGTTCTGTTTTACCAACGTAAAAATATGGACAGTTTGAACAAATAGCACAGTAGACTAGCCCCTCTGTAACACAACTGCATCTACCTGGGATCCCAATCATGACATTATTAATTCTACAGATATCAGTTTCCAAAATGTGTGAACAAAATTTATAAGTTCCATACTTGAACATATGTCCATATCTGGGTTGTCTAGATGTGTGTTCAAAAATGTTCTTTAAATTATGTCCCTTTTTAAATATGCACAAAGGTTTCTCACCCAGAATGTTAAAGAGGTCCCTCTCATGACTAAGTAACATCCAATTTTTATTGAGAATGTCCCTTATGTGTTGTGCATCACAAGAAAAAGGTGTAGAAAAACTACAGTTGTAGTTAATAACTACAAGTTCCGTGGAATTACCATTATTCCCAACCGGAATATCATTAGTTTGATAATTCAAATTCTGAGTGGAATTGGGGACATTTGTTACTGTCACCATCTCTGAAGTGACTGACATAGTATTGGAGGGCCTCAAATTAGATGTACCCAAAATTGGCAAAAAATGTCCCTGTAATCTTTTAGTCCTCACTTCAGACATAATATTGGTAATTAACTGTAAGGGGTACCCTCTCTTAAGGAACATTTCTCTCAAATTGTGGCATTCATTAATAAAGGCTTACCATGCAGTAATCATATGTGCTGCTTGTACAAATTGTCCTTTTACCACAGTACGTTTCTGTGTAAGGGGGTGACAGCTATCATAATGAAGGAAACTGTTGAAATATGTTTCCTTCCTATTTCGGCCACAAATCTTTCTTCTACTATATCCTTTTTTAATAACACATCTAGGTATGACATCTCTGTGTTGTTAACATTATGGGTAAACTTCAAAAAAGGGGTGGTTAAATTGATATAATCTAAAAATTTAGAAACTTGTTCTTTGCGGCCTTCCCATAAAATAAAGATATCGTCTAAATATCTCATGTAAGTGTGACAAAATGGGAAAAAAGTAGATGTCCTCAAAAATCTCTTCTCCCATTTAAGCATAACAATGTTTGCGTAGAGCCCCCCCCCCCACACGCAGAACCCAACGCAACACCTTGCAATTGTAAATAGTATTCGTTGTCAAACAGGATATAATTATTCCTAAAGACCATGTCTAATAACTGTTCATAAACATTTATGCACTCCTGTGCAACCCCTTTTGAATGGAAAAAAATCACAAAACCATTCAACCCCTAATGTTTGTGGGATTAAAGAGTATAAATCAACCACATCTATTGTAATACATAGAAAATCTGTGTTGAAACTGATGTTATTTATTTTACTGAGAAAATCCCATGAATCAATACATAAATGAGTTTCCTCATGTAAAAAAATGCTTTAACTGAACATCCAGAAATTTCCCAAGAGGGTGGGTGACTGAACCCCTATCATCCACAATTGGGCGCATGAGGGGCACTTTAATGTTTTTATGGAGCTTTGACAGTCCAAAGATGGTTGGTGTAATCGGAAATTCAACCAACAAGTAATGTAATTCATGAATAGTAATAGACCCCTCAATAAACAGGTCCTGGAGGAATCCGTTAATTTTCCTGCATGAACCATTAAGTTCATTCAAAAAACTTTTGCAATATGTTTCAGTGTTCAAAATAGTCTTCATTTTTGAAATATAATCATCAGTTTTCATAATAACAACCCCCACCCCCTTGTCCGATTTCATTATTCTAATACCATGCATTTGTTTCAACCTTTCTAACTCATTTTCTTCGTCCCTGGTTAGATTCATGGTAAAATTCTTACTTCTGGATTTATAGCATAAATTTCTTATGTCTAATTCACAGATTCTTTCAAAAGAAGGCAGGACAGGTAGAATGGGGGGGGGGTGGCGGTTGTATGAGATGGAAATTTTAAATGGTTCACATACATGTTCCACACCTTGAAACATTAAATTTAAATGTAATTTTGTAACATATAGTTTAAGATCCAATAAAGTGTTAACAACATTGGCACAATGACTGGGGATAAACGTAAAACCTTTATCCTAAAGGTCACATGTCGTGCCCACCACCTAGTAGCAAGGTAACTTTAAATCATGATGAGTGCTGTGACAACAACAAAGTGTTTGAAGTCATTAATGAACATACTTCTACCCCTTTTGATGGAGACCCTTTAGACCCTTTAGACAATACACTCCCAGGCCCAGGAGAAGCAAAAGAATAGTAGAGAAACAGAGAACCAACAACCATTGGCATTACAGAAATACATGCAACAGGGGGAGGGGAGGGGCAAATTTGGAAAGGGGAAACTTTCAGAAACCCTTCCACAAGAACAATCAATGAAATTAGTGAGAGGACAGAAAACAAAGAGATTGTACTGGGAACATACAATAAAGTGGTGAATATTAAAGATAATTTTCATATATTTAATTACACAGATTTAACTGTAGATGAAACCTTTTTTTCAGTTATTCACTAAGGGATTTCAATATGTCCCCACCAGACCCTTGAGCGCATTAAATTCTCTCATTGAATTGAAATTATTTGTGAGAAAGTTCAATTTAAAATGTTTATTTAAGAACACAACAGGACAAACCAATAATTTGGCTAGGAAAAGTACCTGCAACCCCCATTTAAATCCCACTTTAAAAGTTTTTGAAGAACTGGTAGAAAATGAGATAAGGAGGCTGAATAACCGACCAACAGTTGTGACTAATGTTTTGGAAAGTGACAGAAGAGTGGTTGAAATGATGAAAAATAGAGGTTGCAGAGTAATGAAACCTGACAAAGGGGGTGGGGTGGTACTAATGGATGCCATTGATTATGAGACTAGGATGTTGGAAATTTTAAATGATGAATGCAAATACAGTATTGTTTCTAGAAATTAAGTCTTTATAGCCTATTCTACGGTGGGCTACTTTATTAATGATAATTTTTTTCAGGGTACTATAGATAAAAACTTATTAGACTATTTAACAGTAACTAGACCAAAGATCCCAGTAGTGTTTGGAATCCTAAAGACACACAAAAATGTGGAGAAGCCACCTTTTAGACCAATAGTGGCAGGAGCGGGCTCCAAACTTGAACGCTTGGCTAAATATGTAGACACAATGTTGAAAAGTTATGTAACATCTTTAAAACATATTTCAAATGACTCCTGGGATTTTTTAAGTAAAGTCACCTATGATAAATATGAAAATGAAGTATCTATGGTGACTGTTGATGTGATAGAACTATTCCCCAGCATCCCTTATTTTGATGGGATGGAATGGTTTCAGGACCTTTTGATTGAAATAAGTTATTTGTCCAATGAACAGAGGAACTTGTTAACTGAATTCATGGAATTAATATTGAAAAATAATTCCATGTGTTTTGCAGGGGAATATTATAAACAAGAGAAAGGTGTTGCTTTGGGGGCCCCATGTGTCCCCCTGTATGCAAACCTGGTTTTATATAAGTGGGAGAGGAAAGTCATTTTTGAAACCCCCTTGGAGCAATTATATTTCCTTATACACCAGATTTTTAGACGATATTTGTCTTTTCTGGAAGGGGACGGAAACCCAGTTAAATCAATTTTTGGAATACATTGGGACTACAACTTCCTTTTTGAAATTTACTTGGCACACTTCACAGGAATTCATTAATTATTTAGATGTGACCATATATAAGGTTAGGGAAGAGAAGAAATCCCATTCCAAGATTTTCCGAAACCCCACACACTCAAACTCCTATTTACATTTTGAGAGTGAGCATCCCTATATTCAAAAGAAGGGTATTATTAAGGGGCAATTAATTAGGGAGTCAAGGATGAGCAGTGAGGATCGGGTTTTCTTAGAGGAAATGAAGGTAATGAAGGGGTTCTTCTCAGAGAGCGGGTGCCCCGAGAATTTGATTAATCAATTGATGAAAGAAGTGAACCAAGGAAGAAAAGGAAAATATGCCCCAATTTTGGGGAAAACTTTACCACAAAGTAATCATGATATGGAAAATAAAGGGCTGAATTATGAAATGGCATTTACACACACACACACACAACACACACACATTTTATTCCAGTGAAACTGAGAACATCATTAGGAAGTACTGGAAACTTTTGGTTATAAATAGTGAAACCAGCAAAATTATTCCACCAGTACTGACATTTATTAAAAAGAGAGATATGAATTTAAAGGAAATGCTGGAAAACCATGGTAGTGATAAAAGTACAGTTAGAACCCACAAGAAAGGGGGAACATATAAGTGTGTTTTTTGTCAACAATGTAGTAGCATTCTAGAGCAGGAAAATATTAGTATCCCATCCAGAAAGTTTAAAATGAAATTTAAAGAGCATTTTAATTGCAATAGCAAAGGGGTTGTGTACATCAGCGTCTTTCAGACATGCCTTAGCTTTTATATAGGCAAGACAGAGAGACCATTGAAAAGAAGAATATATGAACACTTGCATGAGATCTCCCAGAAAAAAGATACAAATGCCTTATTTAGACACAAGAAAGACTGTAAGAATTGTATTTTCAAGTTCTCTGTACTTGAACAAGGGAAACCAGATATAAGGGATGGACTTTGGGAAGCCCTTTAAGAATACAAAGAACTATACTGGCAGCTTAGGCTGGATTCAACTAAAAAAAACGGGACTGAATGATCATGTTAGTATTAACAGTGTCCCTAAATTAAGGGCAGCTAAACTTTAGGAAAGGAAAGAGTATATGCATTAATTTTGTTATTGTTTTACAAGGATTTATGACAGCATGTATTTTATTATGGCAGCTAGAATATGTGGATTCATTTTGGTTGCTACTTTTTTAACATAAGGGTTTACTACAGCATATATTTTACTGTGGCTTTAAATAATGCAGGAGAATGAATTTATTTAATTAATTATGCAGGAGATGTTACTATTGGCTGACAATTTTTGAATTTGTTTAAAAGTTGCTGATTGATTATATTCCATGTCCTGATGAAGCTTGGGATAGACCTAAATGAAAGCGCTTAACTTTTTGTGGAATTGTTTGTGCTGTGGCATTTTAACAGTTTCTTCATATATCCTAGACTATTAAAAAAGGTTTGGAGCCTAAACTTCTTGTGGAATTGTTTGTGCTCTGATATTTCAACAGTTATTTCATATATTCTGGACTATAGAAAAGGTTTGGAACCTGCCACTGTGTTTTTGTTTCAACAGTATTCATGAATTACATTACTTGTTGGTTGAATTTCCTATTACACCAACCATCTTTGGACTACCGAAGCCCCATAAAAGCATTCAAGTGCCCCCCATGCACCCAGTTGTGGATGCTAAGGGTTCAGTCACCCACCCTCTTGCGAAATTTCTGGATGTTCAGTTAAAGCACTTTTTACATGAGGAAACTCATTTATGTATTGATTTGTGGGATTTTCTCAGTAAAATAAATATTATCAGTTTCAACCCAGATTTTCTATTTATTACAATATATGTGGTTGATTTATACTCTGTAATTCCACACACATTAGGTGTTGAATGGCTTTGTGATTGTCTACATTCAAAAAGGATTGCACAGGAGTGCATAAATGTTTATGAACAGTTATTAGACATGGTCCTTATAAGGAGATGAGGTGCATGGCAAAGAGAGAGGTGGCAAAGGCTAAGGATAAGGCATATGAAGAGTTGTATGAAAGGTTGGACACTAAGGAGGAAGAAAAGGACCTGTACCAATTGGCTAGACAGAGGAACCGAGCTAGGAAAGATGTGCAGCAGGTAAAGGTGATAAAGGATAATGAGAGAAACATACTCACAAGTGAGGAGAGTGTGTTGAGGAGATGGAAAGAGTACTTTGAGGGGATGATGAATGAAGAGAATGAGAGGGAGAGAAGGTTGGATGATGTAGGGATAGTGAATCATGAAGTACAATGGATTAGCAAGGAGGAAGTAAGGATAGCTATGAAGAGAATGAAAAATGGAAAGGCTGTTGGCCCAGATGACATACTTGTGGAAGCATGGAGGTGTTTAGGTGAAATGGCAGTGGAGTTTTTAACCAGATTGTTTAATGAAATCTTGGAAAGTGAGAGGATGCCTGAGGAATGGAGAAAAAGTGTTTTGGTACCGATTTTTAAGAATAAGGGTGATGTGCAGAGCTGTACACAGAGGGATTAAATTGATCAGTCACAGCATGAAGTTGTGGGAAAGAGTAGTGGAGGCAAGGTTAAGAAGGAATGTGATGATTAGTGATCAGCAGTATGGTTTCATGCCGGGAAAGAGCACTACAGATGCGATGTTTGCTCTGAGAGTGTTGATGGAAAAGTACAGAGAATGTCAGAAGGAGTTGCATTGTGTTTTTGTAGACTTAGAGAAGCATATGACAGGGTGCCTAGAGAGGAGTTGTGGTATTGTATGAGGAAGTCAGGAGTGTCAGAGAAGTATGTAAGAGTGGTAAAGGATATGTACGAGGGTAGTGTGACAGCGGTGAGGTCTGCGGTGGGAGTGACGGATGCATTTAAGGTGGAGTTGGGGTTACATCAAGGATCAGCTCTGAGCCCTTTCTTATTTGCAATGGTGATGGACAGTTGACAGACGAGATCAGCCAGGAGTCCCCGTGGACTTTGATGTTTGCAGATGACATTGTGATCTGTAGTGAGAGTAGGGAACAGGTGGAGTAGACCCTGGAGAGATGGAGATATGCTCTAGAGAGAAGAAGAATGAAGGTCAGCAGGAATAAGACAGAATATATGTCTGTGAATGAGAGGGAGGATAGAGGAATGGTGAGGATGCAAGGAGTAGAGGTGGTGAAGGTGGATGAGTTTAAATACTTGGGGTTAATAGTTCAGAGTAACAATGATTGTGGAAGAGAGGTGAAGAAGAGAGTACAGGCGGGATGGAGTGGGTGGAGAAGAGTATCAGGAGTGATTTGTGACAGACGAGTACCTGTAAGAGTGAAAGGGAAGTTCTACAAGAGGGTAGTGAGACCAGCTATGTTATATGGGTTGGAGACAGTGACATTGACAAAAAGGCAGGAGTTTGAGCTGGCTGTGGCAGAATTAAAGATGTTAAGATTTGCACTGGGTGTGACGAGGGTGGACAGGATTAGGAACAAGTATATTAGAGGGTCAGCCCAGGTTGGAAGGTTTGGAGACAAAGCCACAGAGGCATGATTACATTGGTTTGGACATGTGCTGAGGAGGGATGCTGAGTATATTGGGAATAAGATGCTAAGGATGAAGCTACCAGGTAACAGGAATAGAGGAAGGCCTAAGATAAGGTTTATGGATGTGGTGAGAGAGGACGTGCAGGTGGTTGGTGTGACAGAGCAAGATGCAGAGGACAGGAAGAAATGGAAACAGATGATCTGCTGTGGTGACCCCTAATGGGAACAGCTGAAAGAAGATGATGATGATTAGACATGGTCCTTAGGAATAATTATATCCTGTTCGACAACGAATACTATTTACAATTGCAAGGTGTTGCAATGGGTTCTGCATTTGGGGTGCTCTACGCAAACATTGTTATGCTTGAATGGGAGAAGAGATTTTTGAGGACATCTACTTTTTTCCCATTTTGTCACACTTACATGAGATATTTGGATGATATCTTTATTTTATGGGAAAGCTCCAAAGAACAAGTTTCGGAATTTTTAGATTACATCAATTTGATCACCCCTTTTTTGAAGTTTGCTCATAATGTTAACACAGAGATGTCATACCTAGATATGTTATTTAAAAAGGATATAGTAGAAGAAAGATTTGTAGCCGAAATATTTAGGAAGGAAACATATTCCAACAGTTTCCTTCATTATGATAGCTGTCTCCCCCTTACACAGAAACATGCTGTGGTAAAAGGACAATTTGTACGAGCAGCACTTATGATTACTGCATGGTCAGCCATTATTTATAAATGCCACAATTTGAAAGAAATGTTCCTTAAGAGAGGGTACCCCTTACATTTAATTACCAATATTATGTCTGAAGTGAGAACTAAAAGATTACAGGGCCATTTTTTGCCAATTTTGGGCACATCTAATTTGAAGCCCTCCAATACTACGCCAGTCACTTCAGAGATGGTGACAGTAACAAATGTCCCCAATTCCACTCAGAATTCGAATGATATTCCGGTTGGGAATAATGGTAATTCCACGGAACGTGTAGTTATTAACTACAACTCTAGTTTTCGACACCTTTTTCATGTGATGCACAACACATAAGGGACATTCTCAATAAAAATTGGATGTTACTTAGTCATGAGAGGGACCTCTTTAACATTCTGGGTGAGAAACCTTTGTGCATATTTAAAAAGGGACATAATTTAAAGAACATTTTTGAACACACATCTAGACAACCCAGATATGGACATATGTTCAAGTGTGGAACTTGTAAATTTTGTTCACACATTTTGGAAATTGATATGTGTAGAATTAATAATGTCATGGTTAGGATCCCAGGTAAATGCAGTTGTGTTACAGAGCAACTAGTCTACTGCGCTATTTGTTCAAACTGTCCATGTTTTTACGTTGGTAAAACCGAACGTAAACTTAAAATCAGGATTAGCGAACATTTGAGAGACATTAGAGATCAGAGTGAAGTCAACGCTCTTGCCAAGCACATTAGAGATTTTCATAATCATAAATTTAAATTCATTGTCTTAGAGGTGCAAGACAAGCATGACAGGGGGGCTGCATGGCCCTATCTTCTTGAGAAGGCCGAACTAACCTGGCACTTATGACTAGATGCTCTACATTGGCCAGGTTTGAATGACAGCCTGTCCATTAGTTGTTTAGTAAAACTTAAAGCACTGAACAGATGAATTTTTATTTTAACAATTGTAATTTTATTTCACATATTTTTGTACAATTGTACATGTCTCATGATGGTTGGGAGTTATTGTTTTGCTATTGGGTTGAATCCATAAGCTCATTATGTATTTTTGGGCTATTTTGTATCTATTTTATATCCATTTAGGATAGTTTTTATGTGTTACTTAGATAGTGGTTCTATACACTTTATATATTTAAATTGTTACATAACAGTATTCTACAACTTATTCTAGTCTAGTTTTATTTTGGGATTGTTACATTTGTGGCTACAGTAATTCAGTTAATTTTATGTATTACTGCTGCATTTCTTTTTATTCCTGTGTTGCTTTAAACCTTAATCGAATGCATTTGACTAGATCAGGAAATGAAATCATGTTAAAAGTGGTGAAAAGAATGCATTTCTGTAGTTTGTTTGTATCTGATGAAGTTCCGGTTATCATTTGGGATGAAAGTGCTTATATCTACACTTGTTTCTGTTTCAATAAACTAAAAGTGATTGCTGGAGCTCCTGGCGTACTTGCTACTTCATTTTTTGGCTGGAAATCCTCTTTTGGTATGGATTCCTTGGCTCTTATTGCCTGCATCCTGTGGTTTGTGACTTTCTCTTCCTGCTTGTGGTTTTATTCGTTTTTTTGGTATAGTGACCTCATGCACTTTAATGCTTCTGAACTTTTCTCCACATTGCTTTAATGAAAATTAATTCTTCGTGGTTGGACACACTCAAGTCAAAAACATAAATATTTTTATTTCTTTCGTACATTTTGTCTGAATTGCTTACTGTTATTTATTTGTTTGTTTATTTACTTTGACCACTGGGTGGGTAACCTGGCCCAAGGGCCATTTTTAACAATGCCTGAAGCTCATTGGCAGTTATAAATGTGTGACTCAGACACTAAGGAGAGGATAAATATGTGGTTCATATAGGGTATCACAAATGAAAAAGCCAACATATACATGTTTGGACATGTAAGGACAGACAAAGTTGTCCAATACACATCACAGAACAGGATTTTTGATGGACTTCACATGTGAACAAGCTGGCATATGCATATGCAGTATCAGAGATAGCAAGTTGTGTTATCTACATCTCAGAATTTATATAAAATTAATCTTATAAATATCACAAAAGAGCAAGCTGGCATACGTGTGTAATAAAAGGAAATGACAATAAGTCTTATAGTTGCTTATTAAGCTTTTCCCTGTACAATGCAAGGATATAGAACCGATCTAAACACATGAGGCTATTAATTACATATTGCCCACTGCTGTACCAGGAATGTAAGGATGGCTAGGGAGAGCTGCAATTTAAGGTATTTGGTACAAATTAGTTTGTGATTTATATACATTCATGATTAATTCACCCTTAATTATGGAGACACAGCGTACTAGGATATCTGTTAAGTGAGGATACAGACCTTGTCAGAACAAACCAGCTTGACGTAAATATTTACATATTTAAATAAGTTTACTGCCTGGACCATCCACTATCCCTAAAACAATTACAATGGACTGTTTATTTTCTTTAAGGGGCCTTTTGTTTTCTTTCTGAGGGAAGGGTGGTTGGTTTCTTCTTAAATTTGCTAGGGAAGCTGGTTTCAATTTGCTGGCAGCAGTTTGTTGAAACCTTTTTCTCCTACTGGTTTGCCAAACTGTAGTCTCGTTAGTGTTAGTATATTGTTATCAGTCTCATTCAGGTTACGTGTACAGTTTTTCAAGGAAGATCTATTCAAAAGAGTGGGACAGTATTAGTTGTGAAGTTATTTGAAAGTTAAACATAAGTGTGGCAATATTATTCACAGGAAGCCAGTCTGCTATTTTCAGAAGTATCCCAATAATGTTAATTACCAAAACAGAGAGCAATAAAGAAACATATTTGTTTACAATGGTTTATAGTTCTTTTGTTTGACAAATTTTTAAGGTAGTTTGAAGTCCATTTGAGCACTTCATTTTTAAATCATAGTTTCTTTAGTTTCAGCAAGATGATAGTATGGTCTTCACATTTAAAAGGTCTCTTCAGGTCATTGCAGACCCTTTCTATCACAATGTCTGCATTCATATTGGCAAAAATTGTGCTAATGGGCTGTAGAGCTATCTATTAGAGTCTTATGCCTTGAAGTATACTTGTCCTGGAAGATAGTGAGCAGATTGCACTTGTTTATATAGCCTGTTTGTGAATGTTTTTTTCAAATATTCCAACTAGTGGACACAAGACAGACAGATCAATAGTCCTGAGGGGTGGTGGTGTTAGTGAAAAAATGTTAGTACTATTAAGGCACATTTGAATTTATGCCGAACTTTGCGTTTTGTTTAGGAAAGGCTTAGAATGTGGATAACTGCTTTCATCATTTCTGTAGTAGAAAGACGTTGGGATATTGGATGGAGGGCATTTTGGGTTTGGATTAGCTTTATTTTCTGGAGTTTTAAGCTTTTTTCCCTCATTTTTCAGAGACAGTTTGGAAATAGAATGGAAAAAAGTAATTGGAAAGAGATCTGCATATGTGGGAGTTGTGTATGGCAGAAGATTTGCTTGTCTTGTCTTAGGTGAATACTCACAGTTTCCATATAATCTTCAAACTGCTTGAGAAGAGGGTTTCATAATCTGTTGAGATTGATTGTGCTTAGGATTTTATGGCAGTGCATATCCTTTATGACACATATGATGAAGTGCTTGGTTTCTGAGGACATGATTCTCTTTTTTTCCTTGAGGTACATAACTGCTGCTTTTTAAACCTATAATTTACAGATTTTCTTTAGTGAGAGGAACGCTTGATATACAGAGAGTTTGTTGGATGACTTTTGAGATGTGTTTTTTTTTCTTTGAGTAACTGGTATATGCCTGTTATATGTTGGCATTTTCCCTCTTCACAGTCCAGTATGTTAAGGGGGAAACATTTTTCATTAATTTTGAGCTGAAAGGTTTAAGGTTTGTGGTTGGGCCTGTTCTCTGATATAGCCCTGTTTGGTTCATTTTGTGGAGTTGTTTTGGAACTTATACTTTTAATTCTGGAATGTTTCTTGTTTGTGATACTTTGAGATGGTGACTGATTGGGTAGTAGTAGTCACAGATTGCAGTAAGGAGGGCTCCTATGCCTGAAAATTAGTTTGGAAAGCTGGTTATTGACAAGTCTAAAAGTATATGTTTTAAGTATTGGTTTGGTCTTGTGGGAGTTGTATTTTGTTTAGTAAGGCCATTAAGAGATGGGTAACTAAGCATATGTGATGGTTTGGGACCTAACATTTTTAATTATTGGAATATTAGTGGAAAACTATGTATGCTAAGGCAATTCAGTTAATTATCATTTTTTTCTTTTATGTTGTACTAATAAGCAATTTGAAGCATCTTCTGTTTGTTTTGAATTTTGCCCAAAATAGGGACTTAAAAATGTGCCTGTCCTTATTTCTTATTAACAATGTTTCTCAAATTGCTGAAGGCAAGATTTGGTTTAGTATTTGTTGTGAGTGTTTGGAATAAGGGGTTAATAAGATGACAGGCATTGCTTGTTCCTGAGGCAAGGATTGTAATTATAGACTGTTAAATTACAGTTATAGGAGGTCTTCAGGTATAGCTGTTGGCTGATGGCTGTGATTGTGAAATGAAATTTTGCTTGTTGTCTAGAGTTGGGGGTTAATAACCCTATCACCACTGGTTTTAAACCATCTAGAAACAGGAGGAGAGTGATCTTTTTAGGAATGTTTTATTTTCTTTGCAAGTATGGCAATGCAGAGACCTTGCATTTAAGAATAAATTGCTTTCTGTTTAGACAAAGTATTTTCATTATAATGCTTACCTCAGTAGTGTCAGGACGCATTCAAATATCAGAAGGACAGACATTAGTAGTAGTGTTGGTTCACCTTGCAGCATTACTGTTTTGTATGTTCATGCATCTAATACCCTGTGATCAAAATGACTGCAATGAGATAAAATATAAGGGGTAAGAATGTTCTCATAGGAGGCTGCTAGGCTAATGGCCCTAGAGCCCTTACAAGCCTAGCCATCTTATACCTGTGTTACCTTTACAACCTTAGCCATTTTATACCAGAGTTACCCTAAATGATCTTAGTTAGAGGGGCATTATTAGCACAGCAAGTCTAAGGTCAGCATCGACTACCTCTGTCCATGAGGGACATGGGTACCACCCCCAGGATGAATTTGTGGTCTCCCATCCAAATGTCCAGGTTATGCTTGAATATGGTCAGTGAGGAACTCTGCTGCTCCTTTGGAATACACTCCCAATTCACGTAAAGCAATCTCTGGGAGATATATCTGTCTCTCAAGCATGTTCTGTTGATATCGGAGGCTAGGTTAAGATCCCTGGAGAAACTGACTTTTGCCTCATTTAATTTTCAGATGTGCAGCATTTCCATTAGGGCAGGGTCAGAGACTGCCCTGTAGGCTAGGCACAAGTTTTCTGTCAGCAGCCTATCACATACAGAATACAGTGACAGGACTTTCAGTATATCGAAGTAAGACATGATTTGGAGGCCCTAAATTTTCTTTGTGAGAAACCTCTGTGGCCTCTCTAGCTGCTGCAGGTGTCTGGTGAGGTACATGCAAAAGAGGGCTTTGTACTCTATTAGTGTCTAATAAGGGTCGAGTACAGTGGAGTTGTAACATCCTTAGCCATTACTTATGAGATGTACAATGTAGAAGGCTTTCCTTACCACTGTGTAAACATGGTGACTGAAGTTTAGATTTCTATCAGCCTGAGTTCCCAAGTCTTGGACTACTGGGTTTGAGCTTAGGGGGTACTGTCAATATTTTAATTAGCAGGGTATTTATCTTTGCCAAAGTGGATAATAATGCACTTTTTTAGATTTAGTTTTAGTCCATGGCTTTGGTGCCAATCATTTGTCTGTGTTAGCCCCTTCTGCAATATGTTAACATTGTTGGGGGACTCTGATTTTGCCCAGCTTACAATCATCAGAACTTGGTAAGCCACAGGCCACCTGCTTTTGCCTGGACTTCCAAAAAATAGATTCCAAACAGTAATGTGCCCATTTCAGATCACTGTGGTATGCCGCTGGTGACAAGTCTACTGGCAGAGGTAGAGTCCCCTACTTTAACAGTGTGTGTTCTGTCTGTGAGCCAGTTGCTATCTATCTAGTGATGTAAGGGTTAATCCACAGCTGGGAGAGTTTCTCAATGGTACTCCAGTGAGACATTGTGTCAAAAGCTTTGGCTAGGTCAAGATAGGCGGTATGCACCGTCTTACTTTTATCCAGGGCTTTGGGGACATTCTCAAAGTTGGCCAAGTTTAAAAAGCATGATCTACCCTTAATGAAGCTGAAATTCTTGGGTCAAGAGTTTGAATGTTGTCTATGTCCTTGTTGATGAGGACCATGATGAATTCTTTCCATGACCTTGCAAATGAGGTTGGTTAGGGTTATGAGTCTATAGTTCCCAGGGTCGGTTGATGGGCCCCCTTTGTGCAAGGGCATTACTGTTGCTGTTCTCCACTCTGCTGGAACATAGCCATTTCTCAAGGTGTGGTTAAAAAGAGTGCCAACTGGTTCCAGTAGGTCCCACTAGGTATTGTTTTAGTTTGCTATGTAAGCAGCCTGGGATGCTGTCTGGTCCCATTGAAGCCATGTTTTTGGCCTTGGAGAGCACATATATGACCAGCTTTCTAGAGATACTAGGGAGGGGATTACTGATTAAGAGTCAGTTTGCTCTGTTGTAAGTTAAGTTGATGTTTTGTTTAGCTTTTTGTTAGTGGATAGGACTATTTTTTGTTATTGTTACTTGATGGAAAGATGAGTTTTTCCGAGTTGGCAAATGTCTTGCAGATGTTATTTAGGTTTGGTTCCATATATGCCTTTGGTGATGATTTTGTTCATATGGTGAAACTGAAGGTAAGAGAGATAACAGCACAAGAGCATTATCTTTTACATGGGAGCTGATAGATATTAGGAAATACATACCTGACCAAGATGGGCAGAGGCGAGCTGCAATCTGCTGCCAGGTAGATGTGGAGACATGCAGGTTATAGCAGTATTCATAATGGAGAAGATCCCACAGAACACATTTAGTAGTATAATGAGGTGGGGTGTTGTACTGTACTGCCAAGAAGTATGGAAAGTGCTAGCAAAGTTTAGTAAGGGTAGGTTAGATAATGAGAGGTTGTCAGCTGTTCAAAGAATCGCAGCATTATTAAAGGGATAATTAGAGTGGGAAAAGTTTACTATGAGAACTAGCCTTATATAACCAGAATGAGGGTTAAGTCAATAGACTCTGGATGGCGGAAAATGTAAGATTAGACAAAACAGATACTGGAATGTGAAGTTAATTGTTTTATAAATCACAGTAATGGGCATACACAATGTTGTTATCTGAGATTGTGGTAAGGTGCAAGTCAGAGTGAGAACAATGAGGATAGAGAGGCTTGCTGTTTTTTTTCTTCTTTTTATATACAATGTAATATAGTGATTGTAAAAGGAAGAGACACAGATGGGCATAGAGATGGAACTGGGACCAGATGAATGGAAGAGAAGAATCTCCTTTCCCAATAGATGGGAGTAATTATGTGAAGAGGTAAATTTAGATATTATTTTGAATTATCTGAGTTTGAGAATAGTATATACCAAACAGTAAGAGGAGAGAATACTAGGTAGTTAGAAAGATACACCATATTGAGCTTTATTTTAAGTGAATGATTATTTGTAGAAAGGGCTTACTTTGATGCAGCTAGGAAAACTGGTTAGTACATTTCACTCTGCTGTCATCAGATTATATGGACTTCATTAAGTATTTTTAGAGTGAGGGAACAATAAATGGGGAATCCTTACTCTGTTGCCACCAGAACCAATATGTAGTGCTTTAAACAACTACAAGACAGAGAGGTGAATGAGTGGTAAGCTACTCTGAGCTGCATTCAGAGAAAAACAAACTGTGGTAGAACTGTAGAGTTACTCTGTCTGAGGAAATAGCTAGATGAGTAAATGGTAGGTTAGAATTTATAACTGTTGTGCGAGTAGCCAGCTAATTACACTCTCCATTTGAAAGAGTTTGGGGATTTAGACTGCTGCCACCAGAGTGTAAGAGTAGATGAATGTTGGGATTTTTTAAGGTTGGTGTTAGGAAGGTCATAAATGCATGAGAGGAATTTTGAGACAGAGGAAGTGTATGTGTATTTTGAGATATTGGAAATATATTCTTAATTTATTTGTTGAATTGGTAAATATTTAGAAATTTGTAATGTGCTAATTTTAGATTGAGGAATGATCTTAGAAGATATGTTCCAGAAAGAATGAAAAGGGTTAAACTAGACCTTTTCTTCTAGATAATTCTGCAACACATTGTAAAAACGGCTACATATGTGCTAATGCAGAATACCTCAGGTTGCAAAAAGATTAGTATTTTCTCTGAATGCTGAACCATAACTACTAGATATGAAAATGGCCGTTACCTGGGCTCAAAAACAAAGAGTTATGGCCTGCCTGAGGTGAGTAAGGATGCAAAGACTTAAAGATTAAATGAGAGGTAATTCCTGTATCAACAACGTGCTGATTTGCTTGTTCTATGGGACCCGTTTTGACAGCAATGCAAATGACCCACAGCAATAAACAGTTCCCTTTCCCATGCATTTCTGATGTTTTTCTTTCCACTCACTTGTTTTAAACTCCACTCATGAAGCAAACTACTTAATGTTCTTTAAATACTTGCTGACATCCTTTACCTGCTTCTTTATTGGTCTGAAATATCGGTCATAGTACTTGTGACATTTTAAGATAATATTTAATTGGATTTCTAATATCTGACGATGTCTCAAGTGGTCAAAAACCATGTCCTTAATCACTGGATACATGCTGAACTTGCTGATGTACGTAAGCATCACAAACATCATAATATATTAATCGCCAACCTTGCTGGTATCTATCAACAATAACTACATTTACAATCCTGACAAAAGTGAACTTCACAATGAAGTGCATAGTTGTTGCTGTATCAAGGGACTGTTGTCTGCAGTCCTTATATATATATATATATATATATATATATATATATATATATATATATATATATATGTGTGTGTATAGCAATTAAATGGAATACCAACATAGTACTCACATAAGCACCTCCACCTCCAGTTCAACTCACAAAAGAACATAAACATAGAACAGAGTTTATCTTTGAAGCTTTGCTCTGTTCTATGTTTGTGTTCTTTTATAAATGGAACACCAGCCCGGATGTTATGAGGGCTATCATCCATACCTGTAAGTATGATATTAAGCCCAACAATAGGTGCAGTGGTCCATGCACTGTCCACAACTGTTAATGTTTATACATAATGCATATACACAAATACCTTGCATTGGCCCAATAACACTCCTATCTACATATCAGCTGTAGTCATGTATTAAGATTTAAACAAGCCCTTCTACCCCAGTGTCAGATACTGCACCACCACCAGTATTTTGGAATCCTTTGAACTTTTCACACTACGCCTGTGGTAACTCTAGAGATGTAAATAGGTCAGTGCAAATGTGGTGGCTGCCCTGGGTGCTAGCTGTTAGAGGCCACAATCAGTTATTGACAGGGTGCAGGTTGAGTCCTGGCATTCATTTAAAAAGCTGCATATGATATTGTGGCTTTTTACATGAATGCATTTAGTAGCTTAGTATGTTAACTGCAGCATCTGGGAACAGCTCAGGATGCCAGGTGGGCTGTATCTCTGGGTAACTGTCACAATGACTTTGGCTTGCAGCTATTTTTTAATGTGTTACTTTAGTCCATGTCAACATTTAATAATGCAAGAGAATTTTGTACTATGCTGATATTATATTCAAAGTCCTAACATTTGTACTTTGTTCAAGAGCATGACTTGAGCTAAACTTCTTTTTGTGAGGTGCAATACATTAAATTTGAAAACAAAATAAGTAGGGTTGATGGCATAACTGTGCCTCTGTTTCTGTTAGTTTTAAGAAATGGTTAGTGAACTAATTTTCCAGAACAAGTACAACAGAAGAAACTTGCATACACTGTATAGCACGTGAATTGTTTAATGAAGTTTGTAAAAATAAATAAACCCTTTGTGGTAACAAACTTTAATTTTCTAACTATCTAGTTCAATAGTCATTAAATACACAATTTAAGTAATAAATTGGGTTTACCATTTCAGCTTTCTGCACCACTCATATACAGGAAGAGCTGCCAATCACTGTTCCCTGATGTCCTCATAATTATACTAACATGTCACTGAATCTGAGCTTTTCAGTTATGCACTGACGCAGCTCATCTGATGACTAAATGGGTTTTTCAGAAGTAGTAATGTCACTGTAAGAGTGCTCCAATTTGGAAATATGCTTTCAACTAAGGGAATCAAAGACTTATATTTCAAGATGTTTGAAAATGAGAGTTAAGGGGACACAACTTTCCATATGGGGATTGCAGATCTTGCCTTACTTTGAAGCCCAATATCAGTAAATAAAAGGGCCACGTAAAGTGGCATCCATCTGTGGACCTGGTACAGAAACAAGGCACACCCACAAATGCCTAAGTTTCTTAAAGGTTGGTTTTACAACCATGGGTAACATTTATTTAAATTAATATTTTCATTGTCTGCTGCCTTATTTTAGTTTGCTTTGTACAATAACTCCTATAATAACTCCTTGTCTGTTTCAGATGTCCACTCTTTCGCCTCTTAGCATGACTATTAACTAATTGGCCTCACTAACTCCATGTATACTGTCTCTTCTTTTCACCTGATTTGGGTTCTTTTTTATATATACACAGAAAAAGAGTCATACAACAACTTTGTTTCAGTAAATATCTATTCCACAGAACAACAGTAGTAATACTTTTGCTTGTTTTTCTTCTTAATTGAACAAGAATGAAAAATTCCACCAAGCAAATGCTTCAGGCTCTTTAGCCACCACACCAATTAACAGACTTAGGACCAAGCTGCCCCAAAGGACTGATCTCTTGCTTTCCTTTCATTCCCATTGTTAAACTTCAAAGACTATATCACCCCCCCCCCAAAAAACAAAAGTTTTACCCTCTTTCAAATAGGATAATCTTCCTTTATGAATTATTTTCCATGCTAAGTACAAGAAGACGAACTGCATAACCTCATATGTGAATAGTTGCTTCGAGTCCTTTTTGAAGAAATAAGATGTTGGAAAGGATCTTTGGAGTGCCGGTGTTTTGGTACACGCTCGCGTGCACAGACACACACACACACACACACACACACACACACACACACACTCTTGCTAACCAAATGTGTGGGTTGGTACAAGGAGCCTTTTCAACAAACAAAGCAAAATTCAGAAACCTGAAACTCCATAATGTTCACAATTATCAAATGTCATACACTGCATCACTCATAAAAAAAAAAAAACAGTCCAAAAAATCTTGTAAACAGCTAAGATGTACGGCAACCTAGTCTTAAGGGCCCTGAGTTTCCAAACAAAACTGTAAGCATCTTCTTTTTATTCAGTATCTGAGACTATTTAGGGGAGATCTATACCTTGCCTTCACCTCTTGTATTTGAAGTCATCAGACAGTTCCACAAATACCAGAATCAGGGATTTAAATCTCCACCAGCAGATAAATAAAACACAGTGGACAGACAGATTAATCATGCAGCACCTCCCCTACCTCTGGAGTGGACTACCACTGCAGGTTAAATAAAGCAATAAACTACCATCCTTCAAGACGTTACTAAATGATTACACCTTCCCTATCTCTGGAATGGACTACCACTGCAGGTTAAATAAAGCAATAAACTACCATCCTTCAAAAGGTTACTAAATGATTACACCTCCCCTATCTCTGGAATGGACTACCATTGCAGGTTAAATAAAGCAATAAACTACCATCTTTCAAAACGTTACTAAATGATTACACCTCCCCTATCTCTGGAATGGACTACCACTGCAGGTTAAATAAAGCAATAAACTACCATCCTTCAAAAGGTTACTAAATGATTACACCTCCCCTATCTCTGGAATGGACTACCACTGCAGGTTAAATAAAGCAATAAACTACCATCCTTCAAAAGGTTACTAAATGATTACACCTCCCCTATCTCTGGAATGGACTACCACTGCAGGTTAAATAAAGCAATAAACTACCATCCTTCAAAAGGTTACTAAATGATTACGCCTCCCCTACCTCTGGAATGGACTACCACTACAGGTTAAATAAAGCAATAAACTACCATCCTTCAGAATGTTACTAAATGATTACACCTCCCCTACCTCTGGAACGAACTACCACTGCAGGTTAAATAAAGCAATAAACTACCATCCTTCAGAATGTTACTAAATGATTAGATGGGCACCCACAAATTCACCCGAGACTTAAATGGCCTAGCCCACCCAGAAAAAGGGGGTAAGGCCTAAGGGCAGGTAGCAGCAAGACATCAGTGGTCACAAGACTCAAGTTGCCTTAAAATTCCTATGAATCCTTTGAATAAAAGAGAAAAAATAAACAACCAGTGGCTGGACTGCAGCACATTTTTTATTCCTTTGGAATTTCATCTCAGAGCTGTTTAGGGCACCAACCGATTGTTTTGTGAAGTGCTCTTCCAGAAAACTAATGAGAAAAATCAAAACACAATAGTCAGTCAGCATATAATAGAACACTTTCATTCAATGAAGAATTCATTCAAACACAGAATATTAAAAAGGTTGGCTCACACAAATGTTTAAAACACAAATACCTCTTAAAGAATTCAGGTCCTGAATTTTTATGGACGAAAGCACTTGACTGGAGTTTTTTACCTTTGTATTGAGTTTTTTATCTGTGAAGTACCATTAAATTGTCCTACTATAGGTTGTTTTCTGGGCAATTCTTTACAAGGTATTTGTGTTTTATATGGTCTTATTTTACCTCTATGGCAAACTGATTGTTTTTACACACAAATATTTGTTAATTTTAAACTGGAACCACAGATGACTGACAGGAGCGATGGCTATGTCAACACATTTATACCATACCAATTATACTTTCCATTTTCAGTTTCAAAATAAAGAAAAATATTACTTTATTTACCTATGGCTGATAGTTGCATAGCACCAATTACTTGGTGTTTATTCTTCAGTGCAAGTTCAGTAGCTACCAAAATCATTTAAATATAAACTAGGGTTTCAGCTTGAGCATGGCATGGAGTTATAGGGCATTAATGTTTGGCCAGTCATAGAAACACCTCCTACTAGAGCTACATAATTCAGTATGTGCCTCACAGCTTCATTACATATTTTAGGGTCTTGTCTCATAGGCTCACATTCGGCTTTACCTTTTAGAAAAGCCAGCATAGCCAATCATAACAACAATGTAGGACCTGACCAAGAGACAAAGCTCAGTTTAAAATCTAAAAAAAGACTGATCCACCTATCAGACTTCAAAATACCCCCTTTTTATGAAAGACAAAACAGTGGATATTTTATCGTAGTTCACACTTTTGATTACGGATCTCTTTTATTTGGCATATTTTTTACTTTGTAAAATGAATAATATTTTTGTGGTTATTTTCTAAAATTTTTTTTTTCTCTTGCAGTTTTGCTGAACATAAACGCATAGTTATTTCGGTTCTAAAACTATCGTTCACCAAGTCTATCGGCTGGCATGACTCTAAGATCAGTTAACACTAAAAATGAAAAGATAACCAATTTAGGACTTGAACCTCTGTATAAATTAGGTAAAGGATCAGAATCTAAATCAAATGTAACATCTTGCAGTCGATATCAAGTACTTTCTTAAAAATGTATACTCTTTTTAGCTGTCCTCCCCCTCTTTGCACTTTTTAACTACAGTGTTAGTGTAATGCTCTTTAAATAGTAGAGAATGCCTAATGAGCTTTAAATGATTCACAAGTACTTTACCTCTTACTTTCATATCACTTTGAGATGAGTTTCTTTTAAGTGCTACACAAGTCTTCATCTTGTACTTTTTGCTTTTATCACATTTTTGATATCAGTACCTTGATAGCATGAATCAAACCAATTGATATTTTGTCCTGAATACAGATTCGAGTAACAAATGGTCTGACTCCTGTCCAGTAGTAGGATGTTGTGTAACTCTATATTTACTTACAAATATGTGACTGCACTGTTTTCAGGGCGTGTGGTTGATGTTAACGACTCTAGGTGCTTCTTCCAAAGATTCCATGCAATTTTTAATATGGCCATTTGTCTAAGGCCACGGGGAATTACTTTCCAATATCTGAAACCAATTTAACAAACGTTGCAATCTGCTCCGATTGTACCTCTCAACTGACATCCCTGATTTTCAGGGACATCCCTGACTTTGACTCAAATTTTAGCTTTGTTCCTCTTAACACTGGTGCCTTTTGAACAAAAGGTGGTGAAGTATACTTAATAAATAATGACAATATGTAAGAGCTGAATACGTATTTTAGTTCAGGAAATGTGTATCAATGCACATTTTCTAATTCTGTTAATGTCCCAAGTTAATAGAATTAATATTTTAAGTGTCCCTGATTACCCCTGATTTTTTTCTGGACTTGTCCCTGATTCTGTTGGGGTTTGTCCCTGATTGATTGAGAGCTATTCCAGGTCCAGGAGCATAACTGTGGATGCTACTATGGAATTTACAAGTTTGGTGACTGGAAACCCACTTTAATGATTAGTAACTATTAACAAATATTACCCTTATGATAAAAGTACATAATAATCTGCATGCAGTTCAACTTACCAACCCTTCTTATAAATCTGATACAGAAATTGTATTCTTACATTGTGTGCTCTTTGGACAAGTTACAAATTAGTGCATCATGGTTTCTGCATCGCTATCAGTATTAGGAAGCTATATTTTTTTCTCTGAAAAGTACTTTGAATTTGAACATAACTCATAGGATCATAGGAGGTTACTAGGCTAATGGCCCTGGGGCCCTTACAAGCCTAGCCAAGAGTTTATCCCCAAAAAAGAAACCTCAGTCAGCACCTGTCGCCCCTGTCAATGAGGGACAAAGTTGGAACCTGGGGTCAGGGTGTCACTTCAACAACTCAATGGTATAATACTCTTTCACAAAACTATGGGAATAACTAGCATAGATATCTTTAAAATTACTTTTTCATCTGTTGACATGGTTTGCTGAATTGACTATTTTCTGAGCAAAGCAAAATAAGATGCTTAACTTTTCAGGTAGTGCCAAATGTTGTGATGATAAAATCTTTCCCTGACTTCAATACACACTCTCTGCTTGTTTCTAATGTGTTTCTTCAAAAGTATATTCTTCTGGAAGATAGTATACAACAACAAAAATGTCATGGCTAATTTGGATGATCTGTTACTGGCATATTCACTGATATACACCAGACTTTAGGATATAAAGTCCATGGGGTTGCCCTTCCCTTTTTAAATGATTAAAAAAACTGTTGCATCTTTAACCCCAGTATTCAGTTCTTGCTGGTGGTTTTGATTTTGGATTGCTCTTTGATACATCCAAAGAGCTGATGTCTGTTATCAGTATACATTCATGGCAACTAGAAGTAAAAGAGAATAGTCGCATGTAGTAGTGCTTCATCTGCAGTCTTCAAGTACCATCAGTCTTCATCATGCAAGAATCTCCTAACATAGGCTAGCAGTTTATATCATGTAGTATGTTTCTATGTGAGTAATGTCCTTAAACCAACAAGACTGATATCAATGGACTTTCCTTTCAGGGAGCAATACATGCCATGATTTGTTTTGCTGTAAGATGGCCCTTTCCTTTCTCCACTGCCTGATGGTGCACACTAGTTTACTTCCAAATCAAAGATTTTTTGGTAGCTATAATTATGTAATGGCCTAGTTACTGAATAAATACACAAGAGAATTTGGAAGCAATAATTAGTCACCTCTAGAAAGCTTCAAACAGCTTTGAGATCTTGCTGTGGTGATGTATTAACTTTATTTACATCTGGATATATCCATTCTTTAACAAATACAAATAGAAAAAAAAAATCACCCTTGCATGGTTAAAAAGACATCTGTCTAATTTAGAGTAAAACAAATAAACATTTATCTTAAACTAAGTTGTGTTTTTTTAGAGAGACATCTTTATTAAATTATCACTTATTACATAGGCAATCATACATATATCCATCCATCCTGTGATGCCCGTGCCCTGGCCCAGTAATCAAGGAGTCTCAATCCTCACCACTAGCACCAGTGAGGGGAGTCCACATTTGGAGGATAACAAGTACACACACAGTAAAGTACAATTTCCCTTAAGAGCACACAGAGATCACAATCAGTCTGGGGCTGGTTTCTCCTTTTCCCTCCAGATCCCTGATAAGACTCCCCACTGGCACAGCTCTCAGCCGAGTGGTAAGCCAAAACCTCCAGCATTCTCTCTGTCCAACCAGTGCTTTGTGTCCTTACCCAAGTAGCTGACACACACGCACTTTGAGATATGAATTATATACAAACACACACACTCCGGGGGAAGGCTGGCACAGGTTCTCCAGCTATGCCGCCTTCTGCCCAGACTACAAGGTAGTACTGACTGCCACCAACCACCCTTATCAGCTACAATAAAGGCCTTTACCAAAGGGTGCCCAATTCTACTGTGCAATGTTGTTATCCAATTGGTAAGTGTGACTAAGACTTGAAGGCTATTTACAAGTGGCCTATACAGTGTCACCAAACATATGCAAGTACTCTTAACAGCTTAAATATCTCTACACACAAACCAGCCACAGTTAAAAGGTTTAAATATTTAATAATAAAAACACAAGACACCACTCGTCAGTTCAACACAGTGCTAGAGAGTGCAGAGATCACAGGAAAATATTTTAAAACAATATTGTAGGATAGTCTCACATATAGAAAACAGCAAGACTAATCTGGTTATATTCCTACCTGTCTCTAACAAAAACTATGTTCTAAATTGTACTTACAAGGCAAAGTGCTGGTGAGTTGTTGTCAGCTTCAGAACAAAATACAAAATGCCAAATATTTCTCTCTGAGAAAGTATTACATTGATAATACAGATTACTGCTGAGTCATTTCAGATTACATCATTCTTGACACTTCTACTTAAGTTTCCCAGGCTCACAGAGCTTAAAATTTTAGCATTTCTTTTCGTAATCTGACTTGCCAGGAAGCCCCAGCAATAAAAAACACTTTACATGTAAAACTTAGCAATTATCTCTGTCTTAGAACAATAGAAAGAATTTCTTAACCCAGACATCCTGTCTCCTAGCTTGAGAACAAACAGTCATAAAATGCTTTACTCATCAGCTTTCTTCCAGCAGGGTGCACTGTGGTTACATTTTTGAAGATCAGAACATAACGCAGTTTTCTTACATTTATTACACAAGCCTGCGGATTATATTAATATTTACAATGACATATAAGTATTTATAAAATTCTCTCTGGATAGGCTGGCAGTCCCTCAGTTTTTCACACATCTCTACCCCCTTTTCCCATTTTACACACGGGGTTGGGGTGTCACTTCAACAGTGACAATCATCTCAGGCCAAGATTTACACTGCCAGCTGGCTAGCCCTGCCATGGTAGTTCATCTTTACTACTCACTCGCACACACACTTGCACCTATGGTCAGTTTAGAGTGTCCAGTCCACCTATTTTTTCTTTGGAATGTGGGAGGAAGCCAGAGCACCCAGAGGAAACACACATGACAGGAGAATGAAAAAAAAAACATACTGACATATTTTCATTTGCAAACATCATACATCACTTATCTATCCAGTCATTGCCAGCCAGACATTACATAGCTCATTCAACTCCTGTCTTCCCTTGAACCTCATTTCTTCTCTAAAACATTATTCTGCATGTATTACTGCCACAATTCCCTTGTTTCTATATAATTTGCTCTTACTTGCCCTTTTCTAAAGATCCCACTTCCAGTGATTTATCTCTGTTGCTATAGTCACTACTTCTAGTACCGATGGTTTAGACTGAGTCCCATTTTCTAGGAATTGCATTTTTGGCAGCCACCAGAACTAAACTCAGCGACACCTTACTATGCCTAGGCAACTCTGATTCTGTATCACAACTCAAAAAAATCATGCCCTTAGTTATAGCAATTTGCTCACCAAGTATTTCTGATAGAGTAGTTTGCAGGTCATTTTTAAAGTCTGGCAATTCATTATACTCCCAAAAAAATGTTCCCAAGTACCTCTTTCTCCCCATCACACCCCCAACATTTGCAATCTACCTCAGGAAAATTTCTTTGGAGCCTGCTTGGCGTATAAAAATACCTATGCAAAAACTTCCAGACAAAGATCCTAAATCTTCTGGACTTTGTTGCATATGTGGGAGCCATACATATATTCCCCATATGATAAGCAATTCACAAAGAAACAATTTCTCTTTCCAGTCCTTTCTAACCTCCTCTGATTGATTCCTATAGCTCTCATGCAATATTTTATATGCCCTACTAATTATCCATTTTCTAATAGCAGCTTCTGTTCTAGATTCTACTAAAAATTCTACCAGTGCTAGTCTTTCGCTTAGGATCCCTCTATTTCTTTCACTTTGCTTATACTCTGATATCGATCCTTAATAGGGACGGCAATCTCTAGTCTGCAGTCCAAATTAATTCTAAGCCTCTTCCCATTCTATTACCTTTCCTTCTTTAATTATTTGCTTCCAATACCTTGGTTGCTTTGTCAATTTTCTCCAGTAAATTCCAGCCCCCTCTTGCTTAGTCTGTGTACCCCTAATTGCAGTCATCCCTTTCAGCAGAGTCTCCACCCTGTGTTAGCTTAGTTCTTAGAATACTATCTTCTACTTTATGAATATAATCTTATTTTTAATTTCTCCAAATCTTTTGGGTTTCTAATACCATGATGGGAATGGACTGCATTCCTAAGTCAAAGCATGATTTAAAGTTCATGAAATTAGTATTGTTTCACTCTTTTATGTCAGCCAAAAGTGCTCCATGCAGCACCGGCAATGTGCCCAGTAATGACTCCTCCTGCAATTTGTATGGAGTTGCATGTATTAGTAGCATATCTAAATATGATCTTAGACTCTTTTTTTATAAGGCCTGTTGCTCCTACTACTATTGGAACTATCTGGGTATCTTTCTTCCACATTGCTCTTGTTTCTGCTTGCAAATCCTGATATTTTATAACTTCGTCTCTGTCTGTATGCAGGACACTATAGTCACCGAGTCTGGCAATTTCAATGATCAATGCTACTTTTGTCTTCTTTTCCTGGACAACTATATTTGGTTTTCTAGCATCTATCTTTTGAAATGTTGATAATGGATGATCCCATGTGATGTACACTTCATCATTTTCTATTATGCTTTGTGTCTCATATTTCCAGTGATTTTCACCCACTTCAATACCATAATGTTTGCACAATCCCCAGTGCAACAGTCTCACCACATTATTATGCCTTTCAGTATATAGTCCTTCTGCCATTAGTATGTCGCAACCAGCAATGAGGTGTGCAACTGTTTCCAATCCTGTTTTGCAAAACCTACATTTGTCCGTTTCTCCTACATATTCAATAGATTTTGTAAATCAACATGTACGTAGCCCACTATCTTGGGCTGCCAATATTAACCTTTCATCTCTTGGTTTGAATTTGCCTCTCCTTAACCATTCCTGTGTTCATTCCTGATCAACATGAGGTTCTTCCAGAAGTTTTCTATACTTGAAACTATATTTATGCTTTTTCAACATTTCCTGGCTTTTCATCTGGTCCTTCACCATATATTCTTTATTTTGTTTTTTGGCACATTCAGCTACTGCCTGATTTTTATCCACTTGTGGTTTGATTTCCATTCCTGCTTGACACCAATATGCTTCTGCTAGATTAAGCAGGGAAGTCATCTTAGATTTATTCTCCTCATGTTTCAAAACTTTCACTACATTTGGGTCTTGTGAGGACAGCAAATATGTGTGGAGTCCCACAATTGCAGATCTGTACATGTAATCGGTTTCAAGGAGGCTCATCCCTCCTTCGGAACAGGGAATATATAATCTTGGTATGCACTGATTTTTATAAATTATTTGGTGAGCATGAAGCATCCTTCTTGTTTTCCTATCTAATCTATCCAACACGTTTTGGGGCCAGTTAATCACCTGTTAAGTTAGGACAGGAAGAGCAAATTGGTTTATAGCTTGGAGTTTGCTCCTAGATGTCAATGCTGTTTTCTGGATTAATTTAAGTCTTCTAAAGTACACCTTACTAAGTTTTGTTCACATTTGTTCATGTTTTATTGCTGATCCTTCATCAATTCCCAGATAGGTATATGCTCCTTCTTGCTCAAGTTCTTTTATATCACATTATTGTCCCAAACTGATGTTCACTTGGTGTTGCAGTTTTCTTGCTTTAAAGGTTGCTTTTGCACATTTATCAACACAAAATGACATTTTTATATCATCTGAAAAAGTTTTGACAATTCACAATTGTACGTTCAGTTCCTCATCTGATGAGCTATACAGTTTCAAATCATTGACAAAGAGAAGATGAGAAGTCTTTACACTTTGATGTTTTCTAGGAGCCAAATTATAGCCATAGACTAAGCTATTAAGTAGACAGCTTAATGGGTTAAGGGCAAGGCAGAATAGCAGCGGTGACAGAGAGTCACCCTGGAATATCCCCCTTTGGATTTTTATCCTTGTAATGATAATTTGTCCTTTATCATGGCTTAATTGCAAAGTGGTCTGCCACTGTTTCATGGTCACTGCAATGTAGTCGATCAGTGTAGGGTGTATGTTATACATTTTTAAGCACTCTTTTATCCATGAATGTGGGATACTATCAAATGCTTTTTTGTAGTTAATCCATGCCATACTTAACTTCTTCCCTTTTTTACAGTTCTCTACTATGACTTTATTTAACAGCAAATGATCCTTTTATCCACATGACTTTCTTTTATTGCCCTTTTGTTCTATTGTCATAACTGAGTTTTCTTCTAAATGACTATAGACTCTGTTGGCATCAATTCCAGTTTATAGTTTATATGTCGTCAGAAGGCAATTTATTGGTCTATAATTTTTAGGGTAGCTTGCAGGTTCACTCTCAAGTAGGAGCATTCTTTTTCCTGTTAGCCAGGTTAGTGTCTGTTCAGGGTGTGCATATAAATAGTTCTTACTCATGGCTAAATTTTTATGCAAAGATGTTAATACTTTTAACCAGAAGTTTGGTACTGCATCTATGCATAATCTTCTGTATGGTCATTGTTTTTCTTCTTAAGGATCTGTATCCAAAATCCCAATCTCTCCTTGTTTCTTGAGCTTCCCCCATTTCATAATCATTTGTTTATACATTGAATTATAGCTTTCTGGTTGTGTTATGTACAGGAGTGTACAGAAGCCTTAACTGTGTAGCAATGAAATACCCCTTCAAATCAGGTAACACCAAACCACCTTGTTCTGTTGTAAGGATCAACATATCCCACTTGACTCTTGTTATCTTCCCCTCACAAATAAAATCCTTCAAATGTTTATTAATTGCTATCCACAACTTCTGCTGTGGTTGATAAAATATGTCTGACATGCGTATAAGACTAAAAATGTTTTCACTACTTGTATCTTGCTATCCATATCCATAAAAACAGAGCTTCCAATTTCTCGGTTTTCACATTATTTTTTGTTTAGTCTCTTCCCACATATATCCTTAGCTGCCATAACAGAAGCCTTTTTAATCCATACTGCTAAGTACTTCATTTTATCATGCCCCCATAAATATGGGTATTGCTGAAACAGTTTGTATGTGGGAACATAGTTTACAGCTATTGCCTTTATTTTATCTTCATTAATTTTGTATCCCAAAAGACCTGAAACTGTATCTGAATGTTTCACAACACTGAAATCTCCTTTTTCTGGTTTTATCAGACATAAAATAATATCATCTGCAAATAAAGCCAACCTTTCTTAACTACCTTACCAATTATTTCCTTGGATTTCTTTGTACCTTATTTTCTTTGCCAGTGGTTCTAAATATAATGCATATAACAAAGGGGAAAGAGGACCCACCTGCCTGATTCTACTGCTCAAACAGAACTTATCTGAGAGGAACCCTACTTAAATTACCCACTTTAATTTTGGCCTCCAATCCCTCATATATCCTCCTACTCAACCTTATAATTTTATCAAGGAATGCAAATGCTTCCATTGCCGTATTCATAAAATCCCAGCTTACTCTGTCAAATACTTTCTCTTCATCAAGACCTTAGAGACAACAGTGGTATTTTCTTACATTCGACTTCCGTCTAAATCATCATTATTCTGTTAAATGTTGTCAAATGTTTGCTTCCCCTCGAGAAAACTGCATTGATCCAGATCTATCAGTTCTGGCATCACCTTTGCCATTCTTTTAGCTATTCTCGACACACACTTTAAAATCATGGTTTAGAATCAAAATGGGCCTATATGAAGCTGGATCTGATGGGTCTTTTGCCATTTTTAAGTATTATAGCCACCATCACTTTCTTCCAGGATGCTGGTGCTTCTCCTCCTTTTCAAATACTGCTAAACAAAAACTTGCAGATCTTTATCACTTTCTTCCCTCCTAGCTCCCAAACTTCCACATGAAGACCATCTATTCCTGGGGACTTTCCTGTAGACTGGTTACACATCACCATTTTTATCTCATCTCCTCCTATCCTGTTAGTAATTGAGCTTCATCTACCTCTAACATTGGCATATTTAATTATTCCATAAACATTTCCATTTGTATACTGTTCTTGATTTCCACATTTCTCTGCTTTATACAGATTTTCATAATGTATTTCTAATACTTCTGCTGGATCTCTGGTTATTTTCCTTGTTATAGGCTCCCTAAGCTTAGCACCAACACTCTCTATGTTCTGTTGCCTGAGCCGTTGTGCTAAAAGGGGTCTATATTAGCGTATCGAATTGACTAAATAGCGAAAGCTATTTAGTCGATCCGATACGGTCGAAATGGCAAAATAGCAAAGACACGGAACATCTAATTTTTTCCCAGGGAAAAAATTTGATGGGCTGCCTTCGGGACTTTGCCATTTCCTCCACTATGGTGCGATCTCGGAGTTGGTATATTTAAGTACGGGGGTGTGGGACGAAGCCCCCCACTTATCTTTGTGTTTAAGTGTTTTTATTTATTTATTTTTTTTTGCGGAGCAGCAAATTTTTTCCCTGGGAAAAAATTTGCAGTTCCGTGTGTTCGATATTTTGTGGATTAGACATTATCGGTACGATGAAATAGCATTCGCTATTTTAATCTTACGATAATGTAATATAGACGCGCTAAAAGTGTTTGTTCTCTAGAGTTATTATCAAAACACAGTTTCTTAACACAAATCTTTCTAAACTTATTTATGTTATCAAGGTAGTCCATTATTTTCTCTTTAGCAGTCTGCAATTGCACCTCTTCTTATTCTGTGAGATTTTCCCTGTTCTGCAATACTTTAACCTTTGTCAGTCCCTCTAAATAATTCTTGTTGCTTTTTAACCATGTTTTTAAACTCTTTGAAGACTTGTTGGCTGAGGTGGTAGAGTGCAATAAATTTTGTGTATTTTATCTGTGGGTGTTGTGTTAATATTGTATTATTTTTTGTTGGTATTGTTGGTTATCCCATCAAGGATCAGCTCTGAGCCCTTTCTTATTTGCAATGGTGATGGACAGATTGACAGACGAGATCAGACAGGAGTCTCCATGGACTATGATGTTTGCAGATGACATTGTGATCTGTAGTGAGAATAGGGAACAAGTGGAGGAGACCCTGGAGAGGTGGAGATATGCTCTAGAGAGAAGAGGAATGAAGGTCAGCAGGACTAAGACAGAATATATGTGTGTGAATGAGAGGGAGGATAGAGGAATGGTGAGGATGCAGGGAGTAGAGGTGGCGAAGGTGGATGAGTTTAAATACTTGGGATCAACAGTTCAGAGTAATGGTGAGTGTGGAAGAGAGGTGAAGAAGAGAGTCCAGGCAGGATGGAGTGGGTGGAGAAGAGGTCAGGAGTAATTTGTGACAGACGAGTACCAGTAAGAGTGAAAGGGAAGGTCTACAAAAGGGTAGTGAGACCAGCTATGTTATATGGGTTGGAGATAGTGGCATTGACAAAAAGGCAGGAGTTAGAGCTTGACATGGCAGAGCTGAAGATGTTAAGATTTGCACTGGGTGTGATGAGGATGGACAGGATTAGGAATAAGTATATTAGAAGGTCAGCCCAGGTTGGAAGGTTTGGAGACAAAGCCAGAGAGGCAGGATTACGTTGGTTTGAACAAGTGCTGAGGAGGGATGCAGAGTATATTGGGAAAAAGATGCTAAGGATGAAGCTGCCAGGTAACAAGAAAAGAGGAAGGCCTAAGATAAAGTTTATGGATGTGGTGAGAGAGGACATGCAGGTGGTTGGAGTGACAGAGCAAGATGCAGAGGACAGGAAGAAATGGAAACAGTTGATCTGCTGTGGCAACCCCTAACGGGAGCAGCTGAAAGAAGAAGGTGGTTATCCCATATTTTTAAACTCCACTTTGGGGATATGTCAATATCTAATTTTTTTCATTGCCCTGTATTTTTATTTTAGTTATTATTGACACATGATCTGAAATAGTTACCTGATGCATATCAAAGCTTTCATAGGTTTATAGGTGTTTAGTAGGCTAATGACCACAAGGGCCTTTTTAAGCCTAGCCATGCATCCCAAATCTCTGACAAGTTCTGGTACCTTTGATAAGTGTAAGCAGGGATTTGGGAGATTAAATATTTACAATCAGGAGCCTGTGAGATGAACCATTTACAGGCTACCTGTGTCCATTAGAGACATAGGTGCCAAACCATGGATACATTTCCTGTTCACCATCCAATTGTCCAAGTTACACTTGAATTGGGTTAGGGAGGAACTCTGCTTCATATGGTTGGGGAACCCCTGTTCCAGAAATGGGGTAGTCTCCAGGATACATACCTGTCTCTCCCACATGTCTTATTTATATCACAAATAAGGTTTAAGTCTTTAGAATGGCTAATGCTGGTGTTTTATTTTCTGTTTTGTGGATATGCAGGAGGTCCATCAGAGTGGGGTCTGACAATGCTTTGTATGACAGGCATACATTTCCTCTCAACATCCTGTAGGAGACAGAATACAGGGATAGGGCCTTCAGCTGGTGTGCATAAGACATATTACTTAATTATGCCTGATATTCTTTTAGTGAGGAGCCTTGGCTGATCTTCCAGTTGTTGGATTCGCCTGATTAGGCACATGCCATAGGGGGCATTGTACTAGGCGATAGGTCTGATGAATGCTGAATACAGTGGAACAATGACTTCCCTGGATCTAAATGCCATACCTTTGTTTAAGTTGCACAGCACAGCATGATTTCCTCACTACTACAGACACGTGATGGTCAAAGGGTAGATTACTGTCTGTGTGTCCCCAGGTTGGTGACTACTGAGTTAATTCTTAGGGGTATCTTGTCAATCTGACAGTTACCAGGGGAGGATGACTTCTCATAGGATACTATTATGCATTTCTTGGCATTTAGTTTTATTCCATGGCTCTGACACCAGTTGTTTGTTTGTGTCAGCCATTCCTGGAGAACATTTGTGTCAGTGCAGGATTCAATGACAGCTCATAATTTGCAATCATCTGCAAATTTAGTCAGCCAGAGACCACTGACATTGGCCTTGACTTCAGAGATGTAAAGGCCAAAAATGAGCAATCCCAGGACCAATCCCTGAAGGATTCCCCTTGTGACTGGCCTCGTTGTAGAGGTGGACTCCCCAGTTCTAACTTCCTGGGTCCTCTCTGTGAGCCAGCTGGCTATCCACCAGGTGACATAAGGGTTTGTACCTAACCTCTTGAGTTTGTCAACAATGCTTGAATGGGGTATTGTGTCAAGGTAGGCAGTGTGAACCACCTTGCCCTCATCCATTGCTTTGGTGACCTTCTCAAAGAAGTCCACCATGTTGAGTAGCTATGACCTGCCCTTGATGAACCCAAATGCACTTAGGTCCAGTGTCAGGAGGTTTTCTATGTCATTACTGTCATTTTTATGATAATTTTTTCTATGGCTTTGCATATGAGACTAGTGAGACTTGCAAGTCTGTATTTCCCAGGGTTTGTAGAGGGATGACTGCTTCTTTTCTCCATTTATGAGGAAGGAAGCCTGTTTACAGTTAAATAGCAATTCCAGAGGGCCTGATAAGTTATGCTTCATGCTATTTATAAGGCATCCTGGGATATTGTTGGGGCCCATCAATGCACTTTTCTTGGCCTTAGAGAGGACCAGTTCCCTAATGATGGCATGGGGAGTTATATTTGATGATATTTCCTGAAGGAAGGTTGAGGGGGAGAGAGGGTAAGGTTGGAGCTGAATTTGATGGCCAATAGGTTTGCTACATCTTCTGGCTCAGTACAGGTGGTTCCATTTACAATGAGCTCTGCACACAATTATATATTCCCTTTGAGAATGCAGACATAGCTAAATAATGTCTTATGATTGTCCTTGGCCTGGGAGGCCACGTTTCCCTCAAATTTGACTTTGGTAGACTTTATTTGTCCTCTGAGTTGTTTGTTTAGTTTGATGAGAGTGCCTGTATCCTTCTTTGTGCTGCACCTCCTAATTTTTTGCCATGATTTTCTTCCTATTATTATACAGCCCACTTTAGTTTGGATTCCACCAGAGTAGTTTGTTTGTTTGAGTTTGTTCCGTTGTTATATCTGGCAGGCAGAGCTGTTTTATGCATTTATTGATATGATTGTACAGGGTTTCTCTGTGTATAATTCAGCACAGGCAGCTGTGTTCTCCAGGTTTGGAGAGGTTTTGAAATTTTCTCATGTAATTGTGTAATAGGTAATTTGTCTTAGAGTAGTATCTAACTGTTACAGGGTTTGCTGGAGTCACATCAGTGATTTTTATATCAGAAGATACAGCTTTATGATCCGAACTTGTCAGAGAAGGCAATTCAATGGGGAAGGAGGTGCAGCATAGTCTTAAATTTGAGACCACCAGATCCAGTATATCTGCCCTCCTATTAGGCAAATGAACTAACTAGTCCAGGATGTTTGCATTTACAAAACTCTAGAATCTCTGGGCCTGTAGGCTTGGGGTTATCTAAGAATCCCAGATTATATAGGGGTACTTAAATTCCCCCATGAATATGGTATTGGGTGGAATGGTCAGCGTCTCCAGTAAGTCTAAGTATAAGCTATTCTAAACATATTGGGCCTTAAACAAATCTAATGCTAACATTTTGGGAGATCAATAAAAATCATCCTGGAGACCTCTAGTAGTCACGGTGCTGCTACAGTATATATTTGCCTTGTATCCATTACCACCATTTTCTACATTATACCCCACCCCACTATCCCCACTCTCTACCAATCTTCATATTCAACATCCCATTTTTTTCTTTTAATTCCACTAACCTCCACAATTTACTCTTTTCCAGTAAAGTAATTTCCATACTTTAACTGGTTCTGACATAAGTAAGCTGTTCTGTCATAATAGATACACAGACTAATTTGTAGTTTTCATGCTATAAGCTTTTGTAGCACATTAAGTTACCTAATCCAGCAGCTGAACTAAAAGTAAACTATTCACATCATCAGTTTTACTATCACCTGCTATTAGAAACAAATGAATACAATGATCTGGTTATAACTTTGTTTGATAGAGTTACTGACTGTGCTTCTCTTTATAGTTTTGTTTAATCAATTCAACATTGGCAGCAGTGTTTTCCAGTTTTGATTTCAGATTTTGCCAGTTAATTGTGTAATAATAGGTAGTTTGTCTTACAGTAGTATCCAACAATTACACAGTTTACTGGGGTCACGGCTAATAGCTGTGTGAGTATTTATACATAGTCAAGTTAAGCAAGCAACAAATGATTATATATATATATATATATATATATATATATATATATATATATAGTAATTAAAATTTGTGTTTATACACACACACATACCCCACACACAAACACACTATATCTACATAAACACACGTGCGTGTGACCACAGGCACGCATATATTGTATATATACATAGTCAAGATAAGCAAACAACAAACTGTTATATATACCATACTGACAAATATGGAAAAAATTAATTTATGGTTCATCAACAAAAAAAAAGATATCAATCAGCAATAAAAAAAATCAATTCACCAAAGTGGCTTACAGTGTGTTATCCCCCCCAAAAAAAATAAATAAATAAATAAAATTGTCTAAGTGTGAGATAATATGCAGTTATATGTTGTACAAACATGACCAATCAGTTTGGGTCAGTGGTAGGTTGACATAATGGTTAAGGTCTTTACCTTATAAACACAATGTGCAGGGTGTGATTCTCACATAGGGTAATTGGCTAGGCTTAAAAGAGCCTACAAGGGCAGTTAGCCTAGTACAAACCTATGAACAAAACAGTCGAAACCACTTCATCTTATAATATTCATTACTTCCTGTTTTATTGCAGCACAAAACATCACCAGCAATTAATAATTTGAGCAGCTATACAGACAATGCTAAAAATAATACATTTTATTATTATCCACAAGCAAAATTAAGATAGATACCCTATCAAAATTAATATGGGACCACAGGATTCAACACTTTCACAACTGGATTATGGAAAATGGGATCCTAACAAAATTATCAGATTCAGAGACACTGGCAGCATAAAATGTGGACAGCTACAACCAGGACAAAAGGTAACAAGCTGACTTCAGCAGCATGAAGAGAGAGAGAGCACAGATTAATACATTTAGTGGGGCCCACGGAACTGGTCAGGTGACTATCAACAGGAATAAAGAAATCAGCATCTCAATAGTGGATCTATAGTAGAATTAAAGCAATGTGTACCTCCCTCCCTCCATAAGTAGTAGATTTGGATGTGCACATTTGTTTAGAGGAAAGAATATCCTACCAGAATGATTACCTCCATGTTAACAGAATATGGAGCACACAGCACATTTATTCAAATTGTGAAGCTTTCCTCTAACAGTATCATCCCTTTAAATCCAACGTTGTCCTATATATCAATTCAAATGCATTGTTCAGTACAAACAATACATGCTTGAATAACAAAGAATTAGCCAAGCCAGGGGCTAAATCAATTTTAAGCAAGTCAGGGAAATCATAGCAGATTTATTGAAATCATGAAGTCTACTTCCTGATAAACAGTTAGCCACACAATTAAGTTTGCCCTATGTGCTGACCATCTAAATTTATTCTTCAGGATAAGCAGAGTTTAAACATCCAGGTGTAATGCTAGCCCAGGTAGATGCTCTTGTTGCATTCACAGATTTAACAAAGATAAAAAATACAGCCATTTGTGCTTGGGCATCTTTCTATGAATAGCAGGCCCTAGAAAATGAATGACTTGCTTTTGCTACTCTACCTCTAAATTAGTGGCAGATTTAGTATACATGGGATCCTGCTAGTTTTCTAACCATGCATCCCAACAACACTTTTTTAAACCATGCATAAACATGCATGGTGCCAGATTCAATAACATCTACACTAAGTGTACACTATCTGTATTCAAGAACATCCCTACCGCATTTTTTGCACTTACTAGTAACTCACAAAGATTATACTAAATCTACATGTAGACTTAAGCTTTGTGGTAACCTCTATGAATCCCCCTCAGTATTTAAAGCAGCAAGAGAATCAGTAGGAAAACTAAAATTAGGAGGAATTGTGAGTTAGGTTTGTGTTGTCTGTTCACTCAAAACAGTGCACACTTGGTGTAGGCTTTACTGAATCCCAGGGACAAGCAAGTGAAATAAAATTTACTAATCAATAACAAAATTACCCACCTCACAACATTTCAGCTATAAAAGCCAGACTACTGGAATTATAAACCACTAATATTCATGTTTATTAATTAAAGTTACCTGAACACTGTACACCTCATGTCTGAAAAAATGGCCACAATAAAGTATATTAAATCACTATACAAATGCACACTAGTTCTGCAAGACCAGACAAATGACTGTTTAATTTGATCACAACAAATGATCAGTTAATTTCATCCACAGATAGCCTCACATCAGCAGTTATAGTCACATTATTAAATGTGTGCATCTCAGATGTCTGATTGTGGTAAAATTAAAATGTTATTATTATTATAAATACTACTGACCTCAGCAATATTTTTCATGCTTGCCTCACACAAACACATAATAGCTCCAATCTGCTTCCCGCAAATGCAGACTAGTTCTACAAATCCAATTTGAAGACTGTATAAAGGAGCAGATGATACCAATACAATCACCCCATCCAACAGCTGTAGCCACTTTAAGTACAAAGAACCAAAAAAAGAAGCCAAAACACTGGTAAACCAAACAAAGAAAACCAAAACCAGTGTCAGAAGTGCTGAACTCCAATGAATATCCAAAAAGTGCCAGAGGCTGGTTCCAAAGAATTTATTTTAACGAAGGTAAAATCCACATATAACACGTTTTCGTCCACACTGTGACTTCTTCAGATAAATACACAAAGTATGATAGGGATCTTTTATACTGAATAAATGAATCAATCAATCAATCAATGAATCAATCATACAATTAACATGTGTAGTGACGTTTCCAGATTTAAAGAAACATAACATAAAACTCCTGAATGGTCATAAAAGTGTGGTATTGAAATAAATATATACAAATACACAAAATATATATAAAATATATAGAAAAAACTTTGTTAAAATCATCTTCAGATGAATAAAAATTTTTGTATATATATATAAACCTCATAATAAAAAACATATAATGTTTAACATATACAATGTTCTGAAAATGTATTTATATACTGCATGCCTTTAACTTAAGTAAAGGCATAATAGAGGTGTAGTCATTAAGACCTGGTTCCCTATAAGACTCAAGCAATATTTGCCAATAAGTTTCTTGATATTCTAAACGGGTTTCCCATGGTCCACCCCTATGATCCTTGAACACTGTTTCTAAAACTAGAAACTGAAACTTAGCAGTAGGGCAGGTATTGAGGTGTCTGTAAAGAGCATTTTTGGAATTGGCTTTTTGCATCTCATATGCATGTTCGTAAATTCTCCTTTTGAGTGTGCGTTCAGTTTTTCCCACATAGAATGCGGGGCACACCAAACAGACAGCCAAATACACTACCCCCTGTGCATTACAATTAGAATACCTAGTAGATCTAATGTATTTGTTTCTAGCTGACAGAAAAAATACATCACTGTGTAGGACATATTGACACTGATTACAAGAGCCACATCTATATGTGCCCGGTCTTTTATTAGATTTGTAACGTGTCTGGGAATGTTGTTCTAACAAATTCTTCATATTTCTGCCCAGTTTGAAAACTATACCCACATTCTTGTTTTTGAATTTTTCCAAATCAGTAATTTCTCTAAAATTTTTCCATTCATCCATAATAATGTTTCTAATACTTCCTGAATTGACACTATATTCAGTAATGAAGGCCTTGTTGAAGACAGTTGAAACTACAGTATTGTCATTAGTACAACAAAGGCCTCCAGTACTCAAAATGGGTTTGTATTTTCCTGTTCTACTCTGTAAAACTTCTTCTCTGATATGAGAAAGTAGTTCATGTGGGTAACCCCTGTCTAAGAACATTTGGATAAGTTTGTCACATTCTAAGGAATAATCTGCATCATCAGAGGTCATACGGGACAATCTAACCAGTTGTCCCTTAACGATGCCCCTCTTTTGATGCAACGGATGACTGCTATGGAAATGTATGTAACTATTTGAAAAAGTGGGCTTTCTGTATATATTAGATCTAAATTTACCCGTTTCGATATCAAGGGAAACATCAAGATATTCCACCCTATACTCCTGTATATGATGGGTAAAAGTAAGAAATGAGGTGGTGGTAGCTAAGTACTCCATAAAGGAATCAATAGCCTCCACTGGGCCAGTCCAAAAAATGCAGATATCATCCAGAAACCTGAAATAAGCATTCCATTGCTCACTAAATGCACTGTTGAAAACAAATTTCTTTTCCCACACAGAAAGGATAATATCTGCATATGTGGGGGCACAATTGGCCCCCATAGCGACTCCTGTAGTCTGTTGGAAATATTCACCTGAAAAATATATGAAATTATTTTTCAAAACTAACTCCATAAGATGCAGTGTGAAAGTAATATCATTGGCATTGACATTAGGACCCATGGCTAAGGCTTCCTCCAGCCAAGCCAGTCCGATGTCATGCGGAATAACAGAAAATAAATCCACTACATCTATGGTCAAAAACTTTAGGTTTTGAACTAATAATTCAGGAGTAATATTTTTCAGGAATTCCCAGGAGTCTTTAAGTAAATGGCTGGCCCTGGGCCAAAGCTCTTTGAATCTCCAATCGAGAAACTTGGAAAGGGGTGAAATTTTAGAGCCCTGTGATGCAACAATTGGCCTGAGGGGGGGGTTGTGAATATCCTTATGTACCTTGGGTACCCCAAAGATGGATGGTACCCTAGGGTGTGGATTGTTCAAAAAAGTATAAGTGCCAAAATCAATAACCTCTAAATCCAGGTATCGCTTGAGAACTAGATTAATTTTCATATAGGCGATGTTAATTTCGTTAAGAGAAACAGTATAGTATCTGGAATCGTTGGTTAATAGGGCTGACATTTTGCCATCATATAAGATCCTATCCATGATGACAGTGCCACCCCCCTTATCCGGTTCCATAACCCTAATGTTTGTATTATGTGCCAAGTCATATAACAAATTGCTTTCTGGGACAGTCAAATTGGCCCGATATCCACCTGTTTTGAAGTGATTCCTAATATTGATTTCCAGCCTAGTCTCCAAATTTTTAAGCTGAGGATGTAAAGGTGGATTGTATGTACTAGGCCTCTTGGGAGTATTAGATGACTCAAAATTATCTGTCCCTAACAGATGTTCTAAATTTAGTTTTCTAATAAAAAGCTTTAAGTCCATAATGACCTTGGTAATATTACTGTTTCTCCGAGGTATGTACTTAAACCCTTTAGTAAAAAGATCGAAAAAGGTATCCATAATCTCTAAATTACTGTAATTGTAAATAGAATACCCCTCTCTACTGAAAACATGTCTATGTTCATCATGACATACTAATTGAGTAGTTATATTTCTTCTTGCCAAAATTGAGTTTGGTACTGATTCGTATTCCTGTATTGGCCCCCCTCCCCCTCCCCTTCCCTCGGTAAGGGTGATGAACTGGCGAAAAATGATCTTCATTATTGGAATTACGTTGATTACGTATTCTCTCTGATCTCCTGGGTAAAGGATCAAAGTCGCTGTTCTGTGCTCTATTCTCAGTAAATTCGTCTAGTTCCCCACCAGGTTCCATATGGGTAACCATAGAAAAACGTTGGTAAAACTGTCTATTGTTGTTGGGAGGCATGGGATACTGACTGCCTTCCCGATATTCAATAATATCCCTATGTAATTTCTTATACTTCCTGTTCAGAATATCATTACATCTGTTGTCAACTTTTTTCCTTATATCATAATATTTCTGCTTGTTAACACCAACATTAAATAAAACATCGTTGACAATACACTGATTAATGGACTCAATATCATTGTTTAACAAGGCAATGTCTCTATTGTTTTGATGTATGATGGCCTGAACTATCTCCAGCCCACATTTGTCAAAGGCGCTTATTAAGTCAGAATGAAATTCAGATCCAGCTACTACATTATTAGGGTATTTGTATACCCGTAAACCCTTGGGGACAATACGCTTGGAAAAACATTCATTAAGGTACATATTGTCCAAAACCAAACCCTTGTACCTGTAAAGTGTAGTTTCCAGCGCTGCCATACTGTCCCCAAAGGTTCTATGATTGCCGGTGACTTTGGAATGGTCATTGCAAAAGTCAAAAGATGGTGCGGCTTTGAACCAAGTATCAAAGCTAGATGGCGGCGTTGATACAACCGGTGGATGTTCCGGTGAAGAGGAGGACCCATTCTGACCCGGGCGCAGGGCTTGTGGTGTTCTGCGAAAGTCTGTAAGTCACAATCCGTTGTCCTGGTAAGAGGAAGATGGCATTCCATGAGCTGAAGAATTTCCGTCCCCGGTGTAAGGGTCGGGTGCATGTTCCGTAGCCCTAGGAACATGGTTGGAACCTGCCAAAACCGTTTGAATTCCCTTGCCCAAGGGAAGAAGTATATCGATCAGCTGACTGAGTTGACCAGTCAGCTTCCGCATTTCTCCTAATTCGAACCGAACGGAAGAGTCTTGGATATCGGCAGCTCTAGCTCCTTCCATGGAGGCTTCCATACTGAGACAAAGAACCAAAAAAAGAAGCCAAAACACTGGTAAACCAAACAAAGAAAACCAAAACCAGTGTCAGAAGTGCTGAACTCCAATGAATATCCAAAAAGTGCCAGAGGCTGGTTCCAAAGAATTTATTTTAACGAAGGTAAAATCCACATATAACACGTTTTCGTCCACACTGTGACTTCTTCAGATAAATACACAAAGTATGATAGGGATCTTTTATAATGAATAAATGAATCAATCAATCAATCAATGAATCAATCATACAATTAACATGTGTAGTGACGTTTCCAGATTTAAAGAAACATAACATAAAACTCCTGAATGGTCATAAAAGTGTGGTATCGAAATAAATATATACAAATACACAAAATATATATTGTAGACATGTAGACTTAAGCTTTGTGGTAACCTCTATGAATCCCCCTCAGTATTTAAAGCAGCAAGAGAATCAGTAGGAAAACTAAAAGTAGGAGGAATTGTGAGTTAGGTTTGTGTTGTCTGTTCACTCAAAACAGTGCACACTTGGTGTAGGCTTTACTGAATCCCAGGGACAAGCAAGTGAAATAAAATTTACTAATCAATAACAAAATTACCCACCTCACAACATTTCAGCTATAAAAGCCAGACTACTGGAATTATAATCCACTAATATTCATGTTTATTAATTAAAGTTACCTGAACACTGTACACCTCATGTCTGAAAAAATGGCCACAATAAAGTATATTAAATCACTATACAAATGCACACTAGTTCTGCAAGACCAGACAAACGACTGTTTAATTTGATCACAACAAATGATCAGTTAATTTCATCCACAGATAGCCTCACATCAGCAGTTATAGTCACATTATTAAATGTGTGCATCTCAGATGTCTGATTGTGGTAAAATTAAAATGTTATTATTATTATAAATACTACTGACCTCAGCAATATTTTTCATGCTTGCCTCACACAAACACATAATAGCTCCAATCTGCTTCCCGCAAATGCAGACTAGTTCTACAAATCCAATTTGAAGACTGTATAAAGGAGCAGATGATACCAATACAATCACCCCAACCAACAGCTGTAGCCACTTTAAGTACAACTCACTGAGATGTACTATTATAAAAAATAATGGCCAGAGTAATGTATTTCAACTGTACTACACACACACACACACACACACACACACACACACACACACACACACACACACAGTTGCCATAGAAATATTCTAAATGTACACAAATGCGGAGATGACATCATGAAAAGTCACATTAGTCGTGCAAATCCAAAACAATGACCGAATAGCAGCAGTTATTTTTATCTACAGATAGCCTTTATATCCATCAGTCATAGCTACTTTCTTGTATGTGAAAGTCTCAGAACTTAAAACTATAACAAAACAAAATAAACTACCCACACAATAGATTTTAACTCCATTTATCCAAACATGCGGATGTTCACCAGCCAGCCTCCACAGTAAAGCACAAAGCTGTTTATTGCTGATATCTGGTTGCCTGCCAGGATTAAAAAAAAACTTACCTCATATTACTGCATCTTCTACCCTTTGAATTGCAACCACCATCCTTTTACTGTTCAGTATCCATGGGCTTTCTGCTCCTTTAAGTAACAAAACCACAAATTGATTGTTTCAGTGCACTGACCTCCCTCATAAGGCACAACAACTGCAGCTGTTTTCAAAAGGAGCTCCGTGAGATGTTAGTCTAGTTATTTTTATTTATTCTTACATACAAATATGGTGTTTATTTACTTAAAAAAACAGTCTGTGGTGCCCCTGTTTAAATCAGCTGAAGCTGTGGTGCTCCTGCAAAGGCCAGTGGCTCTCTGGAGACATGAGATGAAGGCAGCCACTAAACATGCCCTTATTATAATCCCCATTGCTCCAAATGCATTTTTAAACTAAAAAAACTTTATGTTATGATATGTTTGGCTTCTTTCATAGCAGCCTAAGTTACAACTCTGTTGTTTATTTTGTGATTTCCTGCCTGCAGTGCTCACAACAAAGGTTTTTGTAACAATACTATTACTCAAGGGCTGGCTGGGAGGGGCATACTAATGATAAGTCAGGTTTCTTCTGTCTCCCCCAGGAGAGAGAGTTTAATTGACTATGTTGAGTGATAAGCCTCAGTGTGTACCACTTTAGCAAGCAGGCAGCAGTTGCATTTGGTATGTCTTCACACATTGCACTGAGGAAGGGAGGATGAGGTCAAACACATGAGCCCATATTATAGCAGCTTCAAGGTTCTTACTGCCCAATTTTTCCCCATTAGGGGAAAGGAAAAGGCAGCATTCATGACTGGTGGATCTCTGAAGTTCTGACCTCATTTGGCAGAATAAAAATAAAAATCCTTTTAATAAAAATAAATTTTAAATCATTTTATGTTTATCTGTACTTTTCTCTGTTTATAGGCTCATAGGTACTTACTAAGCTGTTGATCTGTAAGGATCTTAAGAAGCTTATCCTAACATTCCTAAGGTAGTTTTTAGCACTTACATTCTGCAGACAAATAACCCCAGAGACAGGCCACAAATCTATTCCCCTTTTAAAATGAAAGAGAAGCATATTTTGTAGACATTGAATCAAAGCATTGCTTGAAATAATCTCCCTTTAAATAAATAAAAAAAATGCTGAGGATAACATTTATTCCATTACTGCTTATAAACTTGAACATATTTGAATGAGTGCCAGTCTTGTGTTCAGCACAGTAATTCTTGACCATCTTATGTGCAGTCACTGATTCAAGATGGCAGGGTTTTCTATTTTTACACTGAAAATGTAGTGTTATATAGATATCTCCTTTCCCTGAGACACAGCAATCTCAGAATACTATATATAAGTAACATGCCCCCATATTTTGGAGTATAAATAATGTTGCATGCCTGCAAAACATGACCATCTTTTTTTATTAAGACTGAATGTGGTAGAATGTTAATCTTTGTGATCTTCTTAGGACTATCAGTGGCACAAAAGGCAGCACACTCTCCTTTGGTGCAGGAGGTGGTGGGTTCTATTCCCATACCAGGTAGATCAATTACTGATACTGCAGTGCAGCATAAGGGAAGGGATGGACTCCTTGGTGTCATCCTTTGTATGATATGTTAAACTGAGGCACCATTTGCTTGAGTTGGTAGTAGCTTAGGTGATTTAAAAGATCCCATAGCACCTATTGAAAAGGGTATTGGTCCTTTATTTATATATCTACATATTTATATATTTACACATATACACATAATTACATATTTATACAATCATTTTGATTCCTTTTCGGACTTTATGTTTGACTTTATCATACATTAACCCCACTCATTTTTCCACAACCATAATCTAATCTTCTTTAAGTGACAATACCCATTTCCCCTTAAGCATAATTTCATTAATTATTTCATTCTATATTACCCAAATTACGTAAAATACCTTATCTAAATCCATCTTCATGTTTTTACTTATGTTTTCATAATATCCATATTCAATCATGTCCATCTTTATATCTTCATATTTTAATACATTTGAAAAACATTTTCTATATATAATTTATTCCACAATGTTTAACTCTCTCACATTTTAAGAAACCATGTTTTGTTGTTTTTTCTTCCACACAATATAAGCATATTCTTTCATTTTTCTATTTATAAGGCATATTTGCCTTAACAGGTGATTTCTTTATTCCCAATCTCCACAAAAAAATCCTCAACATTGTATTTCAACCACCTATTTCTTTCTTTAATTGCTTTAATATTTGCTTCTGAAATATTTTCCCATGGATTTATACAATAATATTGCTTCATAATATTATACCATGCATTTCTGTCTTCTTCAACTTCATCAAGTTTATTATCCACATTATTATCTTTTGTTGATAGTTCTCTATTTCACTATTTACATATTTTTGTTCTTTTATTATTTCTTATATGTTCCCAAAATTCCTTATATTTATACTTCAATATAATTGTCACTAATTTCTCCTTCTTTTCAATTAACAATTTCAATAAAGTTTAATGAAGCAGCATACACTATTGGATTTACCATACCTAATCCTCCATTTTCTTTAGCCATATAGAAAGCACCCCTTTTAACAGGATTCAGTCTTAATCTCCATACAAAGGAAACATTGTTTCTAATAGTTTTTCATATCTTCTAGGAATCATGATGACACCAGACCAGACAAATATGATGTCTTTCCTAATAACACTGAATTAATCAAATACACTTTTTCTTATATATTAACCTATAAGTTTTCCATAATGTACAAATATCCTTTATTTCCTTTATTATTAAATCACATCCTTTTTGGTGGTCTTCTTTTTAAAAATGTATCCTTAAAGCAAATATTTCCTTCACAGAAAATTGAATGCTCACTATTTTTATTGTGTTAGCCAATCCTTTACTTTTTCCTTATTATGTGTCATACCTCTTTCTCTTAAACTTTCAGCTAAATAAATAACTTCTCTCATCTACTCTGTTTTTTTGTTGTTATAATGATATCATCTGCATAAGACATCATAACTGGTCTCCAATTTTTATATCCTCTCGTTCTCCTTTTTTCCTATATAATTTTTAATATTCCACTACACAAGTCATTATACTTTAATCCATTTTTCAATCATTCATTAAATACACATATTAAACAATTTTTCTTTCATCCTTCTACATTTTTATACATTTCAAACCTGATACTGTGTCTGACACTGACTCTACATTTAACTGTTTAAATGCATTTTCTATGTCATACAATGTAATATCTTTATGAAGTTATCCATTATTTTGCACAGAAAATTTGAATTTCCAATTCCATTATATCACCTCTTTTTCCTACTAAACATTTCATCTATATAACCTATAGCAATTTCCATACCCTGTTGCTGACTTTTCCTTTTATCTTCTTTGTTTTTCTTTCCTGTCATTATACTATTCTCTTTTACTATTTTACTGACATAAGGTGAAACTTTTCACCTTTGTAAAAAAAATATTTTGTTTGTACAACAATTCTCTAATTTTCTCATGTTTTTTTTATAAGTCTTATTTTCTGTCATAATAACCTCTATTATTTTCTAATTTATCACCTCTCTACGCATTTTAGCATATATCTGATTTTTTTCTTAATTTTTCCAAAACAGATAACTATGTTTATATTTTCTTTTAAAAGTAATCCACCATTCTGATCAATTAATGTAAAATATTCATATATTGTGATCCTTCCATAATTGTTCAATGCCATTCTTTTTTTCATTCTGTTCCTTTTCTTTTTATACCTTTTCCTATCTTTATACGGTCTTCATTATAATATATTTCTACCCATACTGCCAAATGATCCAAAAAATCCTGTCATAATAGTTTCTTCTTCCATTATACATTATTCCTTCTGATTCCAAAAAATAATCTATTTCAGTTTTTAAATTACCTCTCCTATAAGTCCATGTTTTTGTTCCATATAACTAATTCCGCATTTTATTATTTAAATCATCTTTTTTACATCTTTATTACCCCATAAGTCACAATTGAAATCTCTTGTAATTATTATATCCATGTTAACAAAAACATAATCCAATATTTTATGAAATTATTTCTCCCTGTCTTTACCAGTTGCACATGCATATATAGCAATAATTCTATACACTTTTTCTTGCCATCTTAAATCTATAATAGTTGTTCTTCCCATTTTTACTAGTATAACATCCAAAATTTTAACTACCCTTCTACACAGAATTGCTATTATGGAACAGTGTTCATTCCCTACATTCCATATTATTTTCCCATCCCATAATTTTATGCCAAACCTTTCTTCTCATGTCAAAATCATTAGGTCTTCCAAAATACTTATATCCATATCATATGTGTTGCACCATTCTAAAACTGCTATTCTTCTAATATTATTTTCATATTATTAATATTCAAGGAAAGAATTCTTAAGTTATTCTTTTTTCTATTTCTTAGTTTAGGAGATGTCATCCTGTTTTAATCCCTTATAAAAAAAAAAGGCTTCATCCATTCCCTTGCTTTTTTTAGTTTATATTTATAGGTTTAAATTTTCTTTTTCTATCTTTAACCAACAGATGTCTTTCTTCTTCTTACCATTTTCAAACTTGTATATTCTTTACCATTAATATCTGATTCTTTCTCTAATGCATCTCCTTTATTAGTCTTTTCAGAGTCTCCCTTTTGTTCTACAGTTTCATCTATTTCTATTTCCTCTTCATTCCTTTCTTTCTTTGCCTTGATTTGTGGCACTTAATTCATCCTCTTTCTTTACAATCCATTCATAAATGTCCATTTTTTATATTTATACCATTCAAGTTACTTTTTTTTGCTTCATGCCTTGTTTTACCACATAACATTTTTTCTTGAAACAACTATTAATTAAATATCCTTCCCTTCCACAAAAATAAGTTTTTGGCTGCCTCCAATATTTCACAATACCCCTGTTACCATCAACATTTGTAACACTTGAAACGTTTGAGACGACTATTGCTTCTTTGCATACAGTTTTTTTTAAATGCTCTTTTAAAGTTCTCTATCCACTTCTATTATATGTGTACTTTCTTTTTAGTCTCTTAAAAAAAATGCCCTTATTATATATTCACTCCAATGATCATCATTCTGTCTTTTTTCATATTCACACAAAAAAATCTCTCCACAGCTTACACAGTCTCAAATAAAATGTCACAAATTGTCTCTTATTAATCAGAATAAGTGCTCTTATCTCTTGAACTTTTGTTTCCAATGGTAGAATTGCATCATTCTGTATCTCATATCTGCTCAGTTCCTTTTCCTTTTTACTGTATATTTTTACTACAGTTTTTTTGCATTTTCTTTTTTATCTCTCCCTCCCCTCTGCATAATTTTTACTGCATCTACCTATGTCTACCTTCAACTGTTTCCCTCCGTCTCTTTTCCATCACCTATGCTTATCTTCTCCATTACATCACCACAGAAAACCTCATTCTCCAGCTCACTTTGATTTATTAAATCTTGCAGTATATCATCCCATAAGCCTCTCGACGGGATCACTGTAACCATGCACTCCCCTACAGCTGTTTCATCAGTTTGTTCAAACAGCCTCTTCTGGAATACATCTTCTGAATCTTCCATCACAGTGCTGCATACTGCCTGTGAACTGGTATTCACCTCTGTACCCTCCTGCTGGTCCATCTTGTGTACCATCCTCCCACCCGCCTCCATGCTAGGAATGGGATATACTTATGTATTCATGTTTCAACAATGCCAATACAGATCACAAGTAGGGGAAGTTCCCCAATGCTCTGGTCAAATTCCCCCCAAAAGTTTAAATACCACTTCTGGTCTTCCCTAAAAAGAGGCTACTAGCCTAGTGGGACTAACCCAGTCAGCAAGGTATAAATAAAGCAATTAAGAAAAAAAACACTGTCAGTCATAAATGCCTCTCTATCTCTCTCTTTCTTTGGTCATGGAGCCTATTTGAATGCTGCATACACATTTATACCATCAAAGAGCAGGCTATTCACTTCCCAGTAAAATATCATATAGAACTGACTCTCCAAACTGTTTTCAGCAGTCATATCTCAAAACAATACTTTAACACTCTGATAAAGTTGCCAAGGCTTTTATATTTCTTGCAGAAATGTATGACATACTCACCCTGAGTCTCAATATTGTGTTATAGATTACAGTACTATCTATTACTATTGAAACATTACTTCCCATTTTTATTATAAAAGGGGGGGGGGCAAACCTTATGTCCTTATTTTAAGCAGAGATTCATCAAGACAACCACCTTTAAGTGCCTTTTCAAGTCTGAGCAATTTAGTCCCGATTTATCATCTCAGACAGATGCTATGCTTGAATTCACTAAACAGTGGACGCAAGTATTCGCTCACCTCTGAAGATGAGTAGTATCACAGTTAGTATATTAGTTAGTATAACTTTGAAATATGGGAGCGGAAAATTGATTTTCATTGTTTAATTGACATTTCTGCATTGCTGATTTTTTATTATAAGGTGTGCAATTTAAGTGCTCACTATACACTGCTAAGCTCACTATGCATATTTAAGCATTAAACTGAGAAGGTAATAATTACTTGTATTAGTAATAGTAGTGGTGCTTACCATAGTCATTGATGCACCTACAAATAAGTCAGGCCCATCACAAGTAGCTACATTTAAAAAAAATGTAAAGAACCCTGCTTGAGTTTGTCAATATTTACAACTGAAGGTATTAACTTGCATAATTTTAAACCAGTACATTTTTTTTAATCTATACATTAATACAGGATTTAGTGTCCTGTTAATATATAGACATGCACAACTGATAATATACAGTTTCATTATTTGAGGAAATGTATGCATATTTGACCTCAGCCTGAGATATATTGCAAAACATTCCACTGTCACATACCTTTACACAGGTAGCATGCACCAACACCTGCATCAGTGATGGTTGGTGACTTCAAAGCAAGGGGGGAGGTCTGAAGAAAACAACTGAATGGGTGGAGCTAAATGGAATGGGGTAGGGCTTTATCATGACAAGTTAATCTCCATTACCCATGATCAAGCAACAGATGGGATCACTCACTTTCATCCACAGAATGCCTCAGTACCCACTCATTACAGCTACTTCATGGACTTGTTTTAAACCTACACCATTTGAACACACCCTAACTAGCCAAGGCACAACTGGAATATGTGTGAAGGAAGTAACACTCAAGAAAGAGGTCTATGAGGTGTTAGGCCTCCAGAATTAATAGTTTTTTTTATAACTTTTTCATCCAGTGATAGCCAGAAAAAAAATCATAATTAAGGAAAGAAATTCAGGTTTTTTCATTCAATTAAAACAGCAGTGTCTAAAGCTTAATGTTCAAAGCAAATAAAATTGTAGTTCCCAATAAACTGAAATGACAGATGCTTGCAAGGATATATAAAACCTATGTGGGAGTAGTGCCTGCCTCTCTACCCCCCCCAAATAGTTAATTTATGTGTACCCCTCTACTGTAAGATTGGGATGAAAGTAAATTCACAAATGGCTACAGGCTGATATTATACACCTGTGGGTCAGAAGAAGAAAACTATAGCACCTGGGTAAAAATGACAAACAGGGAGTGCACACAGACTCCACAGTGAAGGAATCAGACAAACTCAGAGAACCAAATGTTGTAAAAAGTGGAATAAGTTAATCATTTGAGCAGAACAAGGAGGTTTACAATTACCTGAGTTGAAGGGATATTTTAGAGCTACACAGGTAAGGCTCTTATGCACAACACAAGCCGAAAGCTACAATTCAAAGTGGAAGGGATGTTGTAAAAAGTGGAATAAGTTAATCATTTGAGCAGAACAAGGAGGTTTACAATTACCTGAGTTGAAGGGATATTTTAGAGCTACACAGGTAAGGCTCTTATGCACAACACAAGCCGAAAGCTACAATTCAAAGTGGAAGGGATGATTATGATAATTCAAGAAATAAGGAAAGAATGGGATTTTGGGCACAGATCCTTAAGGAGAAGAGCAGTCGTGCAGAATGTTATATTCATAAAGTAGCAGAAAGTATACTAAGAACTAAACAAACACGGGAATGGAGAAAGGACATTCTGCCAGTAGGGATGACTGCAATTAGGGCTACAGAGAATAGACAACAGGGGGCTAGAAATTACTGGAAAAAGCTGGCAAAGGAACAAAGGTATTGGGAACAATAATTATAGGGGGAAAGGTAATAGAATGGGAAAAGGCCAAAAAGGCATTTGAATTGCAGGTTAGTGATTGCCTTTCCTATCAGGGATTGATATCAGAGTACAGACAAAGAAAAAGGAATAGGAGAATCCTAAATGAAAGCCTTGAAGTATCTGAGTACTTAATTGACTCTAGAACAGAAGCTAAGTTAACTAAACAATAATGCCTAACAGGGTGTGTGTTACTGTTTAATTAACACCCACCCAGGGGTGTTATGAGGCCAGACGCTGCAGGCCTGGAAGGGTGTTAATTACACATTAATGCACATCCTGGAGGGCATTATTACGCTTAAAGAATGGGCTGTCTACTATAAAATTGTTGTGTTTTACTTATTTTAAATACTATATTATTTTTTTATATATTTTTGATGTAAAATAGTTCCTTCGACCAATGTTTCAGATTTGCTGTAGTATAAGTTAATGGTGTTGGAGAAAGCATTTTATATCCAGAATATAACACTTAAAAATATCCAGGCATTTACTTTATTTTATGGTCCTTTACTCTTAAAATGTTTGGTTTGTTGCCAGTCATTAGAGATTGAAGTTATTAAATAATGACATACATTTGAGTTTCAGATATTTTCTTCAGAAAATTCATACTAACACAAATCCTTTTAATTAAGCAAGTTTGTAATTTTATAAGAGCAGTAATTAAAATATTTTCCTACTTTTGAGCCTTTGTTCTCCTTTATTTTCGGCTTTATCCAGATTTTTTCAGCTGAAAGGTTCAGAGGGATACAAATGTATATATGTCTCACGAGATATTTTGAGCTAAGAGTCAATAGACCATACCTTTCGACTGTCCAGATTTTTGCAGAATGTCCAAATTTTTGGCTCTTATATTTGGTCCCATCCTCATAAAATGCGTAGTTTTCTGGCAAATGTCTGGGGATTGAAGTCATTAAATAATGACATGCATTTGACTTTCAGACTTCATATCCTTCAAATAATACATACCAATGGAAACCCTATTGTTCTAGCAACTTTCTAAGTTTAAAATCTGTCCTTATTTTTGGTTGTTTGTCCCTTGTTATTTGTGCAGAGAGGTTGAGAGGTATGAAGAGGTACGCAAACCTCTTAACTGATGCTGTTGCTGCCAGGGATCTCTCTCACTCTTCACACACACACACACACACACACACACACGCGCACACAATCTGTCCTACTTTCATGCAAACATTCACTCACACACGCAGGTAAAAACACACACACACACACACACACACACACACACACACACACACACACACACACACACACACACACACACTTTTTTCAGTTTCATTTATTTTACACTCGCCAAACAGCAAAAGCACTGTTTAGGGAGTAGAAGACAACAGTTCGATCAATCTCTGACTCTCATACACACATACACCCTCACACACAAACACGCACACACTTTTTAATTTTTTTCTTTATTTTACACTTGCTAAACAGCAAAACTGTTGTTTAGCAAGAGTAAAATAATAGCGGCTGTTAGTTTTTTTTTTCAGTCCGAGCTCCATTGCAGCTTGAGCTGCTGCTGTAAATTGGTGGACTCGTTTTTCAGAGTGCATTACTTGTACATTAATACCCTGCTGGAGAACATTTGTTCTCCAACCAGGGTGCTGATATACAATTTGCCCATTCTCCAAAAAAGGGATAATTAATGGGGCATATAAAATATTGCATGATAACCACAGGAATCAACCAGAAGAGGTCAGAAAAAATTGGGAAGAGAGATTAGATATGCAATTCACAAAGAAACAATGGAAGGACATATATGTGGCTTCCAAATATCAACAAAGTCTAGAAAAATTAGTATTTTTGCCTGGAAGTGTTAGCATAGATACTTTTATACCCCAAGGAGACTCCAAAGAACTTTTTGTCATGTAGATGACAAATGTTGGAGCTGTGATAAGGAAGGAAGAGATAACTGGAGACACATGTTTTGGGAGTGTAATGATTTGACAGACTGTAAAAATTCCTTACAGAATACTCTGTCAGGAATACTTGGCAAGCAAATGAATGTAACTAAGGACATTTTTTTTTTTTTGAGCTGGGACAGAGAATCTGAATTGTCTAGACATAGTAAGGTCTTGTTAAATTTATTCTGGTGGCTAGTTTAGATTTTAATTTCCATTTTCTAATAATTATTTTTTGGCAACTATATTTGAAGTAGTGAATGCTGTAACAGATAAATGAACATGAGGTGGGTCTTTACAAAATGATAGAAGTAAATTACATAGAAAAAAATGGAAATTGTGAGAACAATGCATGCAAGAAGAATGTTTTGCTGGAGGAATGAGGTTTAAGAGAAAACAGGAATTGAATAATTTATATAATGTTGCCTAGATTATAGGATATCTAACAATTTATGTGATCTATAATGTTTGTAAGTGTGAACTTATTAATATGGTTTGATTACATTTTGATAAATGTAAGTTTGTCTGTGTCACGAGTGATAATTCAATAAACATGTTAAAAAAAAAAAGAATGTCACTCATTGTACCACTGAGACACGATCAGCTGCTGTAACACACATCCTGCCTAGACTGCCACAACACATACAACCAACAGCCCTTGTACCAAAGCCACATTTTTTGTACACTTTAGATATTAAGTTACAATAAAATAAAAATATTAATTACTCACAATAACTTAATACACACACACATACACACACACACACACACACACACACACATACATACAAAAGACTATTTATTTATAAGCACTTGCATGACTGAATGCGATAGCCTCAAATGTTTTACTGTGATTAAACTAATAAAAATAATAAAACTAAAAAAAATACAGAATACAGCATGCAACCTATTACAACTCACCCAAGATCCAAGGAGACAGCCACAAAATAATGGGTAACAATGGATAAAAATCAGAAAAATATCACATATTAGCATGCTTTTCCTAACAGATATTTAGTCGGAAACCTGTGTGACTGTCATTGCATTACTACAATCTGTACTGATTTGCCAAGAAAACACAAATGTTACAAGAAACAGACTAAAATGAGGGAAAAATCACAGACATTCTACAAAATCAGGAAGAGCTAAGAGTATCTATGCCCCCACAACACACATGACATATATGTATATGCATATGGGTTACATTTAAAAGGACAAACATTTGGAATGTCGAATGTTTGCAGAGTGTGACATACATGTTGAATGTGCATAATATTGAATGCACAAGTTTTTAAGGTGTTTGTGTGTGGATGTGCAGATTAGTTGTGTGGGAGTGCTTGTGTGTGTGTGTGCGCAAGTGGGTTAGAGTTAGGTAATGGGATAGCATCTGAAAGTTTTGTGTGTGCGTGATTTTAGGGTTAGGGTAGGGCAGGGGTAAAACTATTTGATATTCTTCAATTACAGCTATTTGTATGACTGACTGTACACCACAGAACTGACTGTGACCAAAAGAAGGAATGAATACATACAAAATAATGGATACAGGAATGTATCTTCACAGTCAAATGTTGTCAAAATATAGTGTACAACATAATGCATCCACACACACACACACACACACACACACACACACACACACACACACACACCTCAATCTCTTACATCAACAATTAAGGGGAAAGCTGAAATTAATGGAGGATAAAGGACCAAACATGGGTACAGATATTGTTTTACATACTTAGAAAGATGGTTGAATAACAAGCTTTCCATCAGCATGCCTTTTTATGACGCCTATTAAATCTGAATCTCAAATGTTTGTCCTTAATTAATGATTGCTGTCCTTATTCACTTACTTGCCAAAAAAAAAAAAACAAACAAACATTATGAGGAACATACTAAAATGTGAGGCAGAATGACAGATATCTTACAAATGCAAGGCAAGAAGGCATCTATTCTGCCATACATTCCTCTCTCTCTCTCTCTCTATATATATATATATATATATATATATATATATATATATATATATATATATATATATATAGTTTTACCATGGCAATGTGAAAAGACACTTAGATGAAACTGGAATGGATGAATGCATCTTTTCCAGTTTCTGTAATGTTGTTCTGCATATGTACGAATGCACTTTAGTGAATGGTAGTGTACATTCGCTAATGTGCATTTGACATTCTGAACACAGATCGCACTACACTGGGGATCGGGAAATGTACCCTATTCCTCACTGTAGTGCAATCTCAGAACTGGAATATATAATTTGCAGGGGGTGTGGGGGTGCAGGGGGGCTTGCTGCCCTGCAAAACTGTAAAACCTTGTGCTGCAGATATACAAATCGTATGGCAGCTTCAGGACAAATATCAGTGCTGTAAATGCACTTTGTAATTTGCCTTTAGAAAAGTTAGCAGTACCAGGAAGTCTAGTAAGCTGTGAAAGAGCACGTGAATGCTTTGATGTACCTGTTCGGGTTTATCGAGCAAAACGAACAGTTGGACAGCAAAAAAAAGGCATTCAGGTATGCAAATTGTTAGCAATTCTTTAATAGACATTATTTGTCGATATTTTGATAGTAAATTGCTTTTATTTTCAACATTTTGATGGTAAACCATATATATAATTAGTTAAAAATAACAAATAACCTTATTCCTATTCTTGTACCCCCTCTTCTGGCCATTACTATTTCTTTTCTCTTTCATTCAAACTGCCTCGGTCACCTGAGACAGGTTGAGCCAATAGAAACAGATTCTCACTTTCAGAGCCTCATTTCAGTCTTTTGGAGAAGACAGGAAGAAGCTTGCACCGTCAGATTGTTTTAATAAACAGCCCACCAAGCAGAATAAGCCAAGTTTCTGTTTTTTTATTACTCTAACATTTTTCTACTCTTTGCATGAGAGATCGCATACACAGAGTTCCAAGCTCAGCTACAAAAAGTGAAATAGAAAAATTAATTTTGTTATTTTGCTTTTTAGAATTAATTACATTTTTTTGCATTTTCTTTTTACTGGGGGGTGGGGGGCGGCAGACCAGCAGACAGGGCCAATAGATGTACCTGAGCTGTATGTTGTACCTTCTAGGTCATATGATATATAAAATTCCAAAATTTAGAGACAAGCATGACTGTTCTACTGCCTTCAGTAACAGATTCCTGCTCACCTTAAGTCAGTTATACAATTTACCATATACTGTAACTGCTTAAAAAATGAATACTTAAGCTAAGTCAAGACCATGTCTTTTGATATATAATATAATGGGTCTAGTCATGAAATGGCACTCAGACATTTCTGTTCCTCTAGGAAATCTTGTTTTTAATGAAATAATTCTGCAAATGAAATCAAGTTGATATTACCTAGCCTTTCAGTTATAAATATGACCATGTCTGATGAACTGCCTTAAATCTGTAATACTGTATGCATGACTAAATTTAGCGTTATATAATTCTAAAAAAGTGGTAAATAACCACATAGCTGATTAGTATTAATAACAGGAAGAACATCTGAAAATTATCTAATAGGAAAGTTTTTTTCCCATTTTTAGTACCCCCCCACCACTAGTCTGACTGTAATGTGACATTTTTAAGTCATAAATACTAAAAACAGCTTACAATAAAGGGGAAAAACATAGAAGTAGAAACTACTATTCCACTAGGATCACCAGGTGCTCTCAAAATGGGTGTATCATACAAAATGTTTCACTTTTAAGAATAACTTCCACAAGGGCATGACAATCTAGAATTTCCTTTACAATAGAAGCCTCATTTCCTCATACAACACCAAACTGAAAAAAACGTAGGATCCAAGCCAAAGACCACAATAAGGCACAATAAACTTAGCGCTTTCATCCACTTTAATGACGTGAACTTCATCAGAAAACAAGAACAATCACCTGCCCCTCATATTTATACTTAAATACAGGAAATGATGTAACAAATGTTGTAATTTAAATGCTTACTATAAAAAACTACAACAAATTTGAAATAATAAATAATGAACTAATAAAAAAAATTGTATGTATGTGTATAAGTTGATGATAAAAAAAAAAAATATATATATATATATATATATATATATATATATATATATATATATATACATACATGTGTAAATATATATACATGTGCATATACACTTACACATATACATGTACGTGAACATACATATGCCCACATTTGTATGTACACACACACATGTACACACACACATGTGTGTGCATATACCATGTGTGTGCACCCATTGTGCAAATAAGTTTATACATATGAATTCATATTATCTATACATAAGAAAACACTTTATATTAATGACCTCATTCAACCCTGGGAATACATCAGCTCCAGAAAAGACAAACGACAGTTGAATAAAACACCTTTATAAAACACAGAGCTTTCGGGACACACCCTTCCTCAATGATTAACATAAGGTTCATTAAAAAATTCACTTAAATACACCCAGAAAGACATCACATGACCCGCAGCCAGGATCATATGACCAAAAATTCAATTTAAAAAGGTCAATATTTAATACATATAAAAGTACATATAAATACATATAAAACATGAAAATTCTTATATAGAAATGAAAATATAAGCATCATCTTTACTTCAATTTTGTTTGTTGTATTTTAATCAATATTGGTTTTAAAGAAACAGCTGTGTTCAAGCCTGGATATATATCAGCCATAAGACGTATTATCCATTCATATTCCTTTGTTTCCAACAGATTATTTATATCCCCACCTCTAAAAGGTTTCTGTACCATATCTAAAACTCTAAACTTAAACTTATGGTTCTCACCTAGTGTCCTAATGTGTTTACCCAGGGCATTATTTTCACATCCTCTCCTGATTTCTGACTTATGTTCTATAATACGGTCTTTCAGTTTACGTGTTGTTTTCCCGACATAGAAACAAGTACAGGCAACACATGTTGCTAGGTATACCACATTATCAGATATACACGTTGCCAAATCATGAAATACAAATATTCTTTTGGATACTGGATGTTGGAACATACTATTAGAACCCAGATCCATACTATTAGAAGAAATTATATCATTGCAACAACTGCAATTATGACAACAAAAGGTACCAGTTTTAGCCCCTATAGACTGTTTAATAGTATTGATGTTAAAATCTTTATAACATAACAAACTTTTTAAGGATCTTTTGTTCCTATACGCAAAAGATGGTCTCATGCCTACCAATGCAGCAATGTCATCCTGTGCAAGAAGTACTTTCCAATATTTACTTATAATATTCTTAACTATATGTGATCTAGAGGTATAAGAGGTAATAAACCTTAATTTCTCATCTTTAGATGTAATAGATGGTGGGGTATCATCAAAATTGCAACTGAAGGTAGGCTTATAAAGTGAGCTCCTGTTGGTTTATATTTCCTTCCTTATATCAGTTAACAATGATTTAGAGTATCCACTCTCAATAAATTCCTTGTACGTTTCATCCATCTGTTTCAAAAAAATCATTTCAGTAGTGTTCATTCTACTTACACGCATAAGTTGTGCTTTTACAATACCCTGGAACACATGAGAAGCATGCATACTAGATGCATGTAAGTATCTACCACAGGATACCTCTTTTTTATGTATTGAGGTTATTATATTATTACCTTCTATTGTTAAATTAACATCTAGAAAATTTATATCAACGTTAGAACATTCCATTTTGAATCTTAAAAAATTAGTAGTATCATTAAGATGGTCAACAAATTCTGTGAGTTCAGTCAAGGAACCTCTCCATACAAAAAAACAATCGTCCACAAATCTCTGGTAAAACCTAACTTTCTCATTTATATATTTCGCCCCATCAAAAATATGTATTCTCTCCCATTCATGCAGCACTAAATTAGCATAGGTATTCGCTATGGGAGTACCCATTGCTATGCCTGTTAACTGCAAGTAGTATTCTTCATTGAAAATAAACACATTATTACGTAAAACCACATCAAGCAACATACATATGTTCTCAATATGCCTAGTTGTAAAATTTGAACAACGTGTTAAGAATTGACGTATAGAGTCAAGGCCTAGGTCATTCGGGATAACAGTAAATAAAGAAGTTATATCCATAACTACCAGATATATAGGCCCATAGGTTATATCAAAGTTATTAGCTTTCATATGCCAACACTTCAATTTCTTCAAGAAGTCAACTGAATCTCTCAAAACGGCATGGCAATGGGACAACAAGGGACCCAATTGCTTTTGCAAATATAGGGAAATAGGCTCAGTAGCCCAGCCATTGCCAGAGACTATTGGTCTCATTGGTGGATTATCTCTAGATTTATGGACTTTGGGTATGCCATATAATTGAGGTATGACCGGACATGACACCGTAAAAAAATGAAATAAATCTATTGAAATATCACAAGATAATTGCAAATCATAAATACACATGTTTATGTAAGATATACATTTCTTTACTTCTGAGTATGATATATTTTTAAATGCTGTAACATCCTTCAACAAACTCAAAACAGAATCAAAATACTTGTGTTTGTCCATAATCACAACCATGCCACCCTTATCTGCTTGTTTAATTATAATATTAGAGTTATTTTTCAAGTCATTTAAAGCCAGGAACTCTAAATATGTAAGGTTGAAATTCTTAACATTATTCTTGTTAGTAAAAGCCTGTCTCAACTCATATTCACATAAATCATTAAAGGCAGTCAAAATTGGTATATTATTAGGTATAAAAGTGCTTCGTCGTTTACAGGTATTCATTTCATGTGATTCACTTTTAAAAATCAGTTTCAAACTTACAGATCTGGTAAACATTTTCAAATCAGTAAGGACATTTACAATATCATCCCCACAAGTAGGAATGAACCCCAGTCCTTTTTCAACACAGAACAATGTTCAGAAGTTAGCTTAATGGAAGATAGATTCAATATACCTGCCTTTATCTCTTGGCTAATTTCACTTGTTTTAAAGGACTTGAATTCTTTCTCTTGTTGTCCATATTTGTCAACGGAAACGCTCTCGTTGTCGCCCTCCCTCTGGATCTAGACCTAGATCCAGTAACACGCTCCTTCACTCGTTCTGCCTGCTGCAACTGAAAAGGCTTATTAAAAAAGCTCAAAGTACTTTGATTCAACTTTCTTACACCTTCAGCAGCATTTGAGTCATTCTCTATAGTTAGTCCATTTGCAGACGCGTTTTCAGGTCTGTTGTCTCTCACACATCTTTCTGGCACATCCTCGGACACGGAGGCATGCGCCGTTCGTATGATGTCATCACAACGATTTTCAGAGTGCTCCATATGAGCGCCAGTATTTAAAGTGGCAATACTCTTCTCACAGAACACATCCAAAGTATCAAGCATATTCGCAGACTTCTTGGAATTTATGCCACCAGATTTATTTGTAGAATTCACAAAAGATTCATTTTTAGGCCAGGAGAAGATATTACCACATTGAAAGTCCTTTATGTCTCTGATTAATTTACGTTTTTTAACTGCTTCCAGTCTATCATCTAAAGCTGATAGTCTATCTATCATGGATTGGTAGGATGAAAGCATATTCTCAAAACAAGGCAAAGCAAACAAATCATCTTCCATAGAGATTATCTCATTTTTAATTCAAGTTCTATGCCCTGGAAGTGATTGTTCATTAAGACCATGTAATCATGGCTTAATTTAAGATTTAAACACTGCCATTGCTTAAGTAGGTCAGGGTAGGTGTTGCCATAGGAGGGCATTTTAATACCCTGAGTCCACGAGGCACCACGCCTTTCTCAATATAAGCAGAAAAACTGAAACGTTGCCATTGAAGGCGTTTATATGCACCCACCTTCCTTTCCAAAGTTTGTAACTTGCGTTCATACTCTATTAAATCCACATTTGGTGTAGATATTACTTTGTCACCAGCAGGTAATGCTTCAGGAAAAACCTGTAATAAAGGATTCACTTCTCTTTCAAACTGGAACTTTAAACGATTTAGAGATTCCATTAGGCTGCAGTAGGCTTAGACAAAATCCAACTATCCAGCAGCAAGTAATAGCACAAACAACAGCTGTTCAGCACACAATGTTCAGAAAAGACAAACGACAGTTGAATAAAACACCTTTATAAAACACAGAGCTTTCGGGACACACCCTTCCTCAATGATTAACATAAGGTTCATTAAAAAATTCACTTAAATACACCCAGAAAGACATCACATGACCCGCAGCCAGGATCATATGACCAAAAATTCAATTTAAAAAGGTCAATATTTAATACATATAAAAGTACATATAAATACATATAAAACATGAAAATTCTTATATAGAAATGAAAATATAAGCATCATCTTTACTTCAATTTTGTTTGTTGTATTTTAATCAATATTGGTTTTAAAGAAACAGCTGTGTTCAAGCCTGGATATACATCAGCCATAAGACGTATTATCCATTCATATTCCTTTGTTTCCAACAGATTATTTATATCCCCACCTCTAAAAGGTTTCTGTACCATATCTAAAACTCTAAACTTAAACTTATGGTTCTCACCTAGTGTCCTAATGTGTTTACCCAGGGCATTATTTTCACATCCTCTCCTGATTTCTGACTTATGTTCTATAATACGGTCTATAAAACATGCACTTTCCTGTACAGATTTTAAGAAATTTGAATTTTTTGTTTTAGATTATGTAGAGAAGGGAACATTTATAGGTGATACGAACAACAAATTGGAACAAAAGGAGACTTTGTGGCAGCTCCTGTTTGGAGCTGATGTATTCCCAGGGCTGAATGAGGTCATTAATATAAAGTGTTTTCTTATGTATAGATAATATGAATTCATATGTATAAACTTATTTGCACAATGGGTGCACACACATGGTATATGCACACACATGTGTGTGTGTGTACATGTGTGTGTGTACATACAAATGTGGGCATATGTATGTTCACGTACATGTATATGTGCATGTGTATATGCACATGTATATATATTTACACATGTATATATATATATATATTTTTTTTTTATCATCAACTTATACACATACATACAATTTTTTATTATTAGTTCATTATTTATTATTTCAAATTTGTTGTAGTTTTTTATAGTAAGTATTTAAATCACAACATTTGTTACATCATTTCCTGTATTTAAGTATAAATATGAGGGGCAGGTGATTGTTCTTGTTTTCTGATGAAGTTCACGTCATTAAAGTGGATGAAAGTGCTAAGTTTATTGTGCCTTATTGTGGTCTTTGGCTTGGATCCTACGTTTTTTTCAGTTTGGTGTTTTATGGTGTGCTTTTTTAGTTTCTTCAGTTTGTTCATTTTATCAGTACGGAACCAACGCTTATGGCCACTGAGATTTCTTCTCAAGAAGATTTGTTAAATCTTTCAATCTATCCAGTTCCCGAAAGAGGTGAAGAGCCTCCGACATCTGATTTTCAGCATAAATTAACGAACACTATCACGAAGATAGTTCAAAATTGCTTACAAGGTCAAATACACGTTGTGCAAGATCAAAAGGGTGAGGACACTTTAAATTCTCAAGCAGGTGATTGTCCACGCCCTCTACAAGTATTGAACGCCAGTAGTGATGCACATCCTGTGAACCGAAATGGTGAAGGAAAGGAGCAACGAAATATGGCGGAAAACAACGTGTGGAAATATGTTTGTAGAGACAACGAGAATCCTTTCAAGAATGTGGTTGAGGTTTCGGCTAACATGACTAAGTAAACAAACAAATGACATCAACTTATGCAAGAAATGTATTTTTGAAATGGAAAGACTAGTTTTTAGACATGTTACGCTGGTTTTGGAGATGCAATACCTAGGGGAGTGTATACAGCGTAAGATTGTACCGCAGGGTCTAAGAACGGCCAAGTTCCCAAACTGTGTGTCACCAGGAGACGAATTGTGTAACATTCTTATAGAACTGTATAATGAAACTGGTTTGGCTATGATGCGGGTGCTGGTTTCACATTATGAAAAAGATAAGGTCAAGAATGATATCAAATCACTGGATGATAATATAAAAAATTATAGTTGCTTTAACAATCTAACAATTTTATACAATAGCGTTGAAGCAAAAGCGGATAGACACAGAGCAACAATAATAGCTAGAAAACAAAACAAATTAAAGAGGGACATTCGCGCATACAATTTCAATCAAGCTTATATTTGCAGTATTGAAGTTGGTAGTGCTTCAGAACCAGTTCATAATAACATCAATTACACGACGGATACAATGGTTGACACTAACGAGGGGATGACTACTGTTAACAGAGAAGTTTCCCCTAGGTCAAGTAGAGTGGCACCTGTACAGAACAGTAAAGAGCAGTCTCAAAACAGGAGTGACACCACAAACAACACAGTTGTAGCAGGAACTAGTTTTGCTGAAGTGGTGGGAAATTCGAATGGTCAGACCAGTGGCCCTTTTCGGAAACGGGCCGTCCATGAAACGGACTACCAAGTGGTACAATTCAACACAGCAAAAAGAGAAGACAAAAGGGGAAGAACAAACGGAGATGGTAAATCCACTTCCAAGTGACAATTTCATTATTGATATTGTCAATTTGAGTAGTACAAGTTTTTCTGCAGCAACAAACAATGTACTAAGAAAAGGTTTTTCCTTCATTCCCACCAATCGGGTGAACATTGGTAGATTAATGGTGGACTTTAGACTTTTTTTGCGTAAGCTCAACCTTAAATATATAATGCATGATGTTAATAGTTTAGTTGAACAGTCAACTTTAATGCCTAGTAAGCCAAGTGTGTTTAACCCTCCCTTGGTTAATACTTTACAAGTATTTCAGAATATTTGTGAGAAGGAATTTAGGGAGATCAGATGTTGTAATGTCAAAAGTAATTTATCTGAAGTTGAATTGTGTGCTTTGAAACAGTTAACTAAGAATTCAGACATTAGAACTATGAAAGCTGATAAGGGGGGAAAAATAGTCATCATGAACACCTGTGATTATGAAAAATCATTAAATTTGTTATTAGAAGACACCAGTACATATTTAAAGGTTTCTTTTGATTTTGTAAGGTGTAGTTTTAGGAGAGTAGATACCTTGTTGTTTGATATGTTTTGTCAAGGGGAAATTGATAAAAGGGATTACAATTTTTTATTAGTGGAACATCCAAAAATGGCCACTTTTTTTGGTATCCCTGAAATTCAAAATAATGAGAAGAATCCATCGTTTAGACCCATTGTTTCTGCTAGACAATCAAAAACTGAAAATATTTCCATATGGTTAGACAGTGTTCTCAACCCGATAGCACAGAAGTCTGAACATTATCTAAGGGATTCCTGGCACTTATTAGAAATTTTAAGTAAAATAGAGACACCAGACAAGGACATATTTTTTGGTACACTTGATGTCAGGAGTCTATACACTTCCATCAATCAAGATGAAGGTTTAGACTTCATGAGAGAATATCTTGCATACAACACTGATTCGAAAAAGTGAACACTGTTTGCACATTAATGGAATTGGTGCTTGACAACAACATCTTCATTTTCAACAAGACATTGTATAAACAGGTGTTGGGCGTAGCTATGGGGGCAGAGTAGCACTGGCTTTTGCAAACATAGTTATGGCAAATTGGGAACACAAATTTTTGAAGTTACATCCTAGTTATAACAAGGTTAAACTTTATTACAGGTACATAGATGATTTGTTTTTTCTATGGTCGGGGGAACAATCGGAATTTGCAGATATGGTTACAGACTTGAATGGTACTACAGACTTTTTATTCTTCAAGATAGGTGGTTTTGGTAAGCACATTAATTTTCTGGATTTAGCTTTAAGTATAGACCACAACACCGGAAAATTTAATAGTAAAATTTATAGAAAGTCATGTTTTGCTAACCAATATCTGTATAAGGATAGTTTGCACCCAGTACATATGAAGAAGGGAGTCATCAAGGGACAAATGATTAGATTGAGTAGGTTAACTTCTGAGGACAACATTTATTTGGATGAGCTTACTTTTTTAAGACAGTTGTTCATTCAAAGGGGTTATGACAGAAGATGGTTAGAGGTAATAGAAAATGAGGTTTCTATTTTAAGGGACGGGGTAGCTAAACCAATTTTATTTTCTAATGATACAGTGGTGGGAGCCCCAGTAATTTTAAGTAATAGTACAAACATGAATATACATGAATTTCAAACCGCATTTCCTCTACCGATAGTGAACGAAATATGGTTCATCAAAGAAATTATAGAAAAGAATTGGAGAATCATCCTTGGGAACAAGGAATTGATAACATCTTTGGGTCCATCACCAAAGTTCACATACAAGAAGGTGACAAACATCAAGCAGATGTTAGAAACATCTAACAGGTCAGAGAAATACAATGAAAGGATGGTCAGTAACAAAAAGGGCACGTTTGCATGTAAAGATTGCAAACAATGTAGGTTCATCAGTAATTCCTCTTTTGTTACAATGGAACATTTGGGACAGACCTTTTGGGCTAATAAATATTTTAATTGTCACAGTGAAAATGTAGTGTATATAGCTATTTGCTCCACATGCAAAAATTATTACATTGGGAAAACTAAAAGAGTCTTAAAACGTAGGATTTATGAGCATGTCTTAGCTATAAAGAAAAAAGATAAAAATAATTCTTTAGCTAAACATGCACTTTCCTGTACAGATTTTAAGAAATTTGAATTTTTTTTTTAGATTATGTAGAGAAGGGAACATTTATAGGTGATACGAACAACAAATTGGAACAAAAGGAGGCTTTGTGGCAGCTCCTGTTTGGAGCTGATGTATTCCCAGGGTTGAATGAGGTCATTAATATAAAGTGTTTTCTTATGTATAGATAATATGAATTCATATGTATAAACTTATTTGCACAATGGGTGCACACACATGGTATATGCACACACGTGTGTGTGTGTACATACAAATGTGGGCATATGTATGTTCACGTACATGTATATGTGAAAGTGTATATGCACATGTATATATATATATATATATATATATATATATATATATATATATATATATATATATATATTTTTTTTTTTTTATCATCAACTTATACACATACATACAATTTTTTATTATTAGTTCATTATTTATTATTTCAAATTTGTTGTAGTTTTTTATAGTAAGTATTTAAATTACAACATTTGTTACATCATTTCCTGTATTTAAGTATAAATATGAGGGGCAGGTGATTGTTCTGGTTTTCTGATGAAGTTCACGTCATTAAAGTGGATGAAAGCGCTAAGTTTATTGTGCCTTATTGTGGTCTTTGGCTTGGATCCTACGTTTTTTTCAGTTTGGTGTTTTATGGTGTGCTTTTTTAGTTTCTTCAGTTTGTTCAAGCCTCATTTCCTCTTTATTAAGACCAGTAAAAATAATTCCCTGCCACCCCTTTCTTTTACTAAAAATATACATCTTATACTTTACATGCTGTTAGTTTTTTCATCATCATGACTTTCTTTTTAACTTCCTCTAGCTTAATGTTACTTATTCATCTGTTTATCACTGTGACCATTTTGCCTTAAAAGAAAATGCTATTCCTCAAATTTCTCATGCTGACCCACAAGGTATGTACGTTTACACACTCCAATCTGTTTTTTAGCTCCCACATTGTGATTTCCATGTAGCGCACTCTTTAATCTAACTGTTATTTTTCACTTTGATTCCATTATTTTATTTAGCGGTCTCGTGAGCTATGATTTAGATAATCCCTCTTTTTAATCTTCAGTGCACTGAATTTTTATGGTCTGCCTAACCTTTCAGAGATTAACAATATATTCCCTATATGCAGCTGTATTTTTTCTACCTGAGACCTCATGTATGTGGATAATAGGTATTTTATTAAAGGTGCTGCCCATCTTACTAATATAGATGACCCCTTCTTATCATTAGCTGTACGTTATAACAACTTTACTTATGTAATGATTGACTATGCTTTACACATGTAATGGCTTTAATTTTGCCTTTCCTTTTCCCCTGCTATACACTAGCGTGCTGTAACCCTATAATGCCATCTTGCTTTACCCCATCTCTCGGACCAGAAGATATAGAGTTTAAGGAGAGTACTTTCTATGTAAAATGGTTATAGAACATTGCTTTGCTTTATTCTTTTTTAAAAAAAGGATGTTTACTGGGAAAAATAGCAGAAGTGGAATTTGATATAATTAGATGCCTCTGGTTTTAACCATTTGGATCTTCCTTCCAGTAATTTGTAGCTTCTCTTCTTGAGACTCCATATTTCATATTAAGGCTTGATGGCTTTTGTAAGAATTATTAGTTGATTCACTAACAGACTTATCAGTTCTAGTTGAATATCTCTTCAGTAGTGAGCCAGACAGCAATGGCAAAGTTAATGGCTATGACTTCAACAATTTTAGCTCTCTTTTCTAGCAGGTTTTCATGTTTGTACTGCTTCCAAAGCCTCAAAGACTCCCATATTAGCGGGAATCTATTAATACTATAACTGCTGTTTCCACACTGCTGTGCTTTAAAAAGGCCTAGTGTAGCCCTAAGCACATGATTATTCCAGGCTCCACAGATGACCACTCTTTGATGCTGTACTTATTCATGAAGGCTGGAAAGCAGGAGTCAGTGGTTTCCATAAACAGGCATTCTTCCAGGCTGCCTGATGTGCAATGGACAGTAACAGCTGACACTTTGCGGGTCCTGATATGTGTATCCAAGCCATGCCCATCAACTCTTGCTAGTGCGCTAACAACACCAGGAACCCCCCACCCCCAATTGTCTCTTAGATGTCAGACAGGTAATAATAGGTCCTTCAGCCTACCATTTGTAAAAGCAAAGCAGGATATCAGAGATGGCATTTTTCTCTCTCATCGGTGATTTTTTTACAGTTGTAGTGAAAAAAAGAATCCAGATATAGTTCTAAACATTTTAAACTTGGCACCTTCAGCCACCATCCATGACACTGAACAAGTTTAAATCTTACAACAGTAAGTTCCTTTTGAAGTTTGCTGTGGCAACTGAGAATTTTTAATATATCATCATAAGGGAAGCATGGATAAAAGTTGGTCATCCATCAATAATCTGGAACTAGAGGGACAGAAATGATCTAAAAGTAAAACACAAAACATTTTTACTAAAATTCATAGCAGATTTACAAGTGGGAAACGGGGAAGGAAAATAAAATTCTAAACTGCAGTCCTTGGGGAAAAAAATTAGGAATCAAAACAGAAAGACCTGAAATAGTAAAAGTCAATGTTCCCATGGAGAAGCAGGGCATGAAAAGCAGGTACCATTAATTGCTAAAATATAGATGTACATCTAAAAATGTGTCCCATTTTAACAAGACAAAATTCCTCAAGTAGCATTCTGAGAAATTTTCCAGACAGCATTAATAAGAGAATTGTTATTTATTTATTATATTTAATCATTTATTAAATGGATAAGTTAATTGATGGTTGCAGACTGTTTTCTACCTCAGTCCAAACCACAAGAATGAATGATATATATTTAGAATAACAAATTGACCAGAAGATCTTTTGGAGATGGGAGGAACCCAGAGTAGTATGCCAAAAAAGAGAGAAAGAAACATTAGTTTTCTCTGCTCTTTCAGTTCTAGGTACAACTCTTCCCTTCTGCAGTCCAAAAGGGCTAAGCCAATGCTTGAAAGAGCTGTATCTTTTAACCAACTGAACTTGTAAGATACAATAAAACATGTTAAGACTGCTGACCATGTATGTTCTTCTTTTGGCTTTTCCCGGTTAGGGGTCGCCACAGTGTAACTCCGGTCCGCTAATGATTGGCAGTAGATTTTTACAGTGCCGAGGTGCCAGCCCGATGCCCAACCTTCAACGAAGGCACGCCCATTCATGCATGTCTTTCAAACGCCACTCGACCATGGGGAGGACATGCAGACTTCACACAGAAGGCACTCCAGCTGAGAATCGAACGCAAGAACCTCTTGCTGTGAGGTGACAATGCTACTGCTGCACCACCACGGCTTAAGATTGCTGACCATGTATAATATGCTTAAATGAAAACTTACTGTTTTTAAGGGTGTTGTACTAGAAATCTCCAATCTCCACCATACAGAGCCATATGAAACACTGAAAAATAATGTATGAAACGTAAAACTGTGAAAAAATTAATGTAATCATTTTTGTAGGGAGAGAATCCCCCCTGCACCCCCCTGCTGTGTGGGGCAAGCCGCCTGCACCTCAAACTTATATATAGATCAACTGCATGGTTGCATCAAATAGAAGAATGGAGAAATCTCCAAAAAAAAAAACTGAATCACTGCTGAAGCACAGTTAGAAATCACAAAAGCAATGATTTATCATGGAAACATCAATCAACATTGTGCCCTTTGGCATCTCTTTCTTCAGGTTACTGACGCTCTGGGCCTTCTGTAGTTTAAGCAACATACTCAAGGAAAAATGAGTACATTCCTAACAAAAGGCACATACACAAGCAGGCCAGAATTACAAATTGTACTAAAGCTTAAACAATTAGTCACAGATAATGGCAAGTTTTTAATAAATGTTTTGAATCTTAAAGCTTTATAGGAATCCAAAGCCATTACTGTTTTTGCCGTGAGTCGTCCCTCTAGTGTTCAGCTTTTTGTGTGCCTGAGAAGCCCATTTTGTGTATTTTATTTAGGATCTTCACTTTGCACTCATCAGCTTTCCATCAAACCACAGTTATTTTGTTAAGAAAATGCAAATCCCCCAATAATTTATATACTACATGTGGTCCAAGAATGGATGTGAGCACAATGTAAAATGAAAAGGTACCACATTATTTAGATTTAAAACTGCTCCTGGCTGAATACATCACTACAGAATTTTGCCCCATTACATTGCGGCATTTTTGATTCTTACTGCATAAAAGCTGATCTCTTTCTGCATCCTAAATTTCATTGAAGTGTTATTCCATAATGACTTGGATCAAAATTCACCATACTATACTTGTGATGCAAGTTTTTTTCCTGTACCAACTCAAAGTGTAAAACTTTTATTAATTTGTGTATACTCGTGGCAATCGAGAGCAGCTGGGTTTCTGTGATCATTTCTTTGAGTTCATTTTAACTTCTAGATGCCAGTGTGCTTGTGTTTCAATTTCATATAAAAACATTAATGCAGGCAGTTTTACAATGAAGGAAGAAGGATGCTGATTAGAACATTTTCCAGGGATTCTCTAGATAAACACGTCTGTTTTGATTTTTGTTTCTGCAGTACAGCATTCTGTGATCAAATGAAAGATGAAGAAGCACCTATACAAAACGCTCTGCCAAGTCACTCTCCCAACAATCACTTCTTAGGCACACATACATACAAAAAAGTAAAATAAAATGTAAGAGTGGATGGCTGGAAAGGTTCCAGTTTATGCACTGATGGATTCTCTACTGAAAATTTTATGGACTTGTAAGATAATCATTAAAATCTCACTTCTTTGGGAATTACATTAGTTCACCTTTAGCCTGTGTTCATAGCACTGCAGTTTGGTCTTCACCCCCTCCACTCTGTGTTCTCGGCTGCCAGCCTTCATTAACTCAACAGGACCAACTGAGCATGGGCCCCCTGCTGCCTCGTTTGGGAGGGTCAAAGAAATGTAAGATGGTTCGCTGCTTTGTACAAGTCCTAGTGAGAAGGGGATAGCTCTATCTATAATGCAGCAGATAAGAGAAGAAGCCAGCAAAACATATTTTAACCCTTTCACTGGCTGTGGCAAAAGTAAAAGCAGGTGTCAGGCAGTAGCATCATTTCACCAAACTCTGAGGAGATGTAAAAACCCATTTCATTAGAATTTGCATAGGTTGTGAAAGCCCTCGTTTACTTAGTGCTTTGTAATGGAGGAACTTTGATTCTAGAGACTGCAAGAGATGTCACAAAAGTCCAGAATGTAGCCCACACACTTTCCATACTTGTCACTCTGTTGTCTACTTGTGATGACAAAATAACTTTATAACAGAATAAAAGACGGTTTATTGCACATGCTGCACTCTGATAACTCACATACTGCAGCTCAACAATGTTTACTTTTGAGATAACACATCAACTGCTGCAGTCTGACTCATAAGGCATCCAGCTTTATCTGCTATTCAAATTGTAACCTGCCCTGCTGTGCACAAAATATGTCATCATCTATTCTCAGGCCATTGCACAAATGTACTTTCTCATAAAGACATTCTGTTTTTTACTTTCAGAATCTAGCATCCAGGGAGCATATAATTGGATGTACTGAAACATACTATCTCTATATGTACAGTTGAGTGCTAAATATATCACTTTAAATGGCGCAGTGATGATGATTTACATATTAAGGTCTTATCACTTTTATGTGCAGATATGTTTGTTAATCTATATGTCATTCAGTGTGAAGTGCTTTGTTACATCTTTATAACATCTTAACTTAAATGGTCATAGTTCAGTTCCTCCTACCCTTTCATGCAAGTCTTTAAATATTGCCTTCGGATGACATTTGAAAATAATATAGGCCAAATGGAAATAGCTTTGTTTTTATTTACTGTTTTGTTTCTGTGAGTGCAAATGCTTTTCAGATTGTTTAGCCACATGCAGTTCTTTTTCTTGAATACATACATGTAGGTGATAAAGCTCTAAGTTGCTTATGGGAGGATTATAGATAGCTATTATGGAAAGCAGTACAGACACAGGAGTAACAACAAACATAATGACAGCAACCAATAGGGAGTAGAATACCGAGATGCTACAGGAATCAAATCTGACATTGTCACAGTGGATTAAGGCTGTGAACTGTAGCTCCTGTAGTACAGGTTTGATTCTGTCATTTGCCCACTATGCAGTCTTGAGCAAGTCACTTAACTAGACAGTGCTTTGTGGTAAATGGAAATGTGGGCTACCCTTGGCTGCAAGGCTAGTAACTGATGATAAAACTATATATATTTTTTAACAACCAACAGGGAGTTGGTTACTGAGATGAAACAGACTCAAACATAATGGAAGTAACCAATAGGGAGTGGGGAGTCTATTGGCAAAAACCAATAAGAAGTGGGTTACTGACATGCTACAAAATCAAACATATTGACAACAACCAATATAGAGTGAGATGAGATGCTGCTGAATCAAACACATTGACAACAACTAATAGGGATTTAAGGAAGGGGTAGTGTGAGTACAGGAAAAGTCATAGCAGTTTATGTTTATGAAGGGTGTGAATGTGTGGATTAGTAGGAAGGAGAGGAAGAAATAATGTTACGAACATATGCAAAAAGGCACATACATCTAACACTGAAGATGGACAGGTGAAGGGTGGTCCCTGCTCCAGTAAATAGACTACTAGATATTGGTCCAGACAGTGAAGAAAACTTGAAGAGGATGAGGAAGTGGGGAGGAGGAATAAACAGATTGCACAAACTAGAAAACTAAATATGCAAAGGAAGGTTGAGTGGTACAATTCTCTCCAGTTCAGAAGAATAAAACAGTTGAAGTACTGGTAAAATCCAAGCTTGATCAGAAGTTAAAAACATAATTGACAGCAACAAATATCCTTGTTATGGACTGTACAGTCTCTAAGAGATGTTGAATTGTAATGATGAGGGAACCTCTTGTTAGTACTGACCACTAGACAATGTGCTTCAGGAAATAATGTCTAACATATGGAACTATGAAGTTTTATAAAATCTGAGGGATTAATCAAACTTGGAGGGACATGAACAGAAGGATAACGTAAAGAAATATAGAAGATCATTAAAGGAAAAAAATGGGCATACTGAAGGTGAAGGAGAAGCATTAAAAGAAGGGGGAGTGAAAAGAGCCATAATGGAAAACACGCTATGGAAAAGGGAACTGGAGACCAAAAAGAGAGGGCAAGATATAGAGATGATCAACAAGAAGAATTATTAAGAAGGTTGCTTTGGATGCTGTAGGTTCAGCTCCATGACAGAGGGATAAAAAGCTTCAACCCAGATGACCCGAGTTCAAGCAGTTGCTTGGGAACTGAAACATTTGAGGATGAGGGGGTAGAGTGAGCAGTTAATGTCATCTTGGTCAATCCAGGAAAGTGTGGTGGTCTTGTATGCTGCAACATCATATCCCAGTGGAAGATGGGAGGCTGATGTGCAGCAAAAGACCCAGGATGTGTACTTAGCTTCTATAATGCTGCTTCAAGTTAAGCCATGGAAGTTTGCACATCTTATCACTAGGAGAGGGCACTGCATGACTTCTGTGCAAATGAGCTCTCTCATCAGCCACCATGGAGACAGTGTGTTACGCTTCAACAGAATCCTGATGGCAGCATAAGTAAGGGCTTTTCTTTGTCAATTCTCTCCTCCAGTGAAGAGGAAACAAATGGACTGACAAGACAGAATGGATGGTCAGCAGGCAGAAAGAGATGAACAGAAGATAGAGAGAAACATTTTAAAAGGGAAATGGTTAGAGGGGTAAGAAGTAGAAAGAAGAAATAGTTCCTAAAATACGTAGGGGAAATAAAGATAATAAAACAAGAGATGCTAATCAAAGAAGGGAAGGATGAGTGAACGTTGGAGGTTTTCATTTAACCATAAATAAACAAACCACAAATGGTACATATCTGTGCAACATGCATAAAAACTCTGGTTTAGTAATGAGGAAAGTTATAAACAAATGTGTTTGAAATTTTACTTGGTAATAACCCAGGATTTTTATATATACTGTACTGAAATGTACCATCTGTGTGTTTTTTTTTTTTTTTTATTATAAATTAGTATGGGCCTGGTATGGAGACTGAATAATTATTTTAATACCTACACTAGAAAAAGAGGGTCTATATGACGTTATCGAATGGACTAAATAGCGAATGCTCTTTAGTCGATCCAATACTGTCGAAATGGCAAAATAGTGAAGTCACGGAACTTCAAATTTTTTCCCAGGGAAAAAATTCGGTGGGCCATCTTCGGGACTTTGCCATTTCCTCCACTATGGTGCAATCTCAGAGCTGGTATATTTAAATAAGGGGGTGTGGGGGGCACAGACCCCCACATGGGGGCTGTGTGTTGGGCGAATACCCCCAATTAAATTTGTGTTTAGGTTTTTTATTTTTTTTTAAGGAGCAGCAAATTTTTTCCCAGGGAAAAAATTTGCTGTTCCATTTGTTCAATATTTTGTTGTTTCGATATTATCAGTACGATGAAATAGCGTTCACTATTTACATCATACAATAATATGATATAGACACGAAAAAGAAAAGGAAGGGAGAAGTAGAAAGAAATATCACAGCTAAGGAGGTGGACAAGAAAACATGGAATAATTGAACATAAACCCAGAGGACCAGACAAACAAAAGCTAAGGGCATTGAAGGATATTGAAGAAGCATTGACAGGGCCAGTGCCTCAGCTTCATAACAAGTCATTGGTATTTGCTGTGGTCCCAAGAGATTGGATGGGTGTTATGGTGATGCCATTACAGAAACAGGACTGAGGAAGGATCAAGGAAGTAATAGGCCAGTTAGCCCCACACTGGTACCTAGCAAGCTTACAGAAAAGTGTGTAAGGAACAGGCTGGTTCAGTTCCTGGTGGTCTCTGGACTGTTGGATGGCCACTGTCACTGATTTTTAAAGATGAAGTCTTGTCCAGTTGAGAAAGAAAGATCTTATAACAGCAACCGCAAAAATGAAGAACCTGAGGGAAGGTATTCACTGAGGTCTGAATTAAAAATTTGGAAGATAAATTGGATAGTGTATGATCTAGTACTAAAATTGTGAGAAAGGAATAAAACCAAATGACAGGTAGGAAACATATTGAAAGTATTGCAAGTACACAGTGACCAGAAAGATGTCATCAGAAATAAGTACTGAGAAAGGATCTGTTCAATGGGATATGAAAAAAAAATTTCAGAGTAGTTCACTTGTCAAGTTAAGCACAAATTTGTGTTTCAGATATTAATAAATGTCTGGAAGACAAAGCAAAACCAACACCATCAACAATATTCAGACTGGGGGAAAGCCTTAGGAGAGAGTTAAACGTTAGTTACATGCAAATATGGTGTTTTAGACATTGGAGATTATTGTATTCATTTTAACCTGGGACTTAGGTTCATAGGTTGGTACTAGGCTATCAGCTCTAAGGCATATGCAAGCCTAGCCATAACAATTCCCTGGATATTTCTTCCCACAATATTTACTTCTCTGGGCCCCTGTTTAGCAGGGTGACAAACATGATCCCCGGGGTGAATTTCCTATCTCCCATCCAATCATCAAGGTTCCTTTTGAAGAGGGCCAATGAGCCGCTCTGCTTTACATGTATGGGCAGTCTATTCCAGAGTATGGGGAGTCTCTGGGTCAGAAACCTATCCCTCCAGCATGTTTTGTTCATTGTGATGATAAGGTTTAGATCCCTGGAGCATGTGGCTCTGAGGGATTGGGATTTCTTTAAGTGGAGCATGTCCAATAGCTCAGGGTGTGACATGGCCTTGTATGTTAAGGAGAGATCACCTCTGAGTAGACGATATGCCACAAAGTATAGCTGGAGTTTTTTTAGATGGTCAGCATATGGCATCTGCTTTAGGCCTGTGATTCTTTTAGTGAGGTATTTCTGTGGCCTTTCCAGCTGTTGCAGATGTCTTGTGAGGTACATACCAAACGGGACATTATACTCTATAATGGGTCTAATGAGGGATGAGTACTGTGGGACAAGTGCCTCCTTTTTTCTGGATGAAAAGCCCTTAGTGATGAGGTGTGCTACATAGAAGGATTTCCTGACTGTTGTGGCAATGTGGTTATCGAAAGTGAGACCACTGTCCACCTGTGTCCCTAAGTCTCTCATGACACTTTCGATGTTTAGTGTCCTACCACCTATGTGGTAATTCATGGGTACATGTTTTTTTCCAAAGGGGATAACTATACATTTCTTGGCATTACGCTTGAGCCCATGGCTCTGGCACCAGGCATCTGTTTCTGTAAGGCCCTTTTGTAGAATATCCACATCATTTGAGGATTCAATAATGGCTACCAGTTTAAAGTCATCTGCAAACTTTGTTAGCCAGAGTCCCTTAGTGTTAGCCTGTACTTCAGAGAAGTAGATGCCAAACAAGAGTGGTCCCAGGACTGAAACCTGAGGTACTCCACTTGTCACTTGTCTGGAGCTGGATTTGGAGTCGGCTACTTTTACAGTCTGGGTTCTGTCAGTAAGCCAGTTGGCAATCCATCAAGTGATGTAGGGATTTATGCCCAGCTTAGTAAGTTTATCTATGATTCCAGAGTGGGGGATGGTGTTGAAGGCCTTGGCGAGGTCCAGATAGGCTGTGTGGACCACCTTACCCTCATCCACAGCTCTGGAGACTGATTCAAAGAAGTCAATCAGATTCAGGAGACAAGAGTGGCCCTTCACAAACCCAAACTGGGTGGGGTCCAGTGTTTGAAGGTTGCCAATGTCTTTGTTTATAAGTTTCATGATAATGCGTTCCATGCCCTTGCAGATAAGGCTTGTCAGACTGATGGGATAGTAGTTCCCAGGATCCAAGGCAGATCCTCCCTTGTGGAGCGGGATAACTGTAGCTGTTCGCTACTCAGTGGGCACAAAGCCTGAGGTGAGGCTATGATTAAACATGGCACTTAGGTGAGGTGCCAGTTCATTTTGTAGTTCATGTAGTACACAGCCTGGGATGTCATCTGGTCCCATGGATGCTGTATTCTTAGCTTTGGAGAGTGCGGTTTCTACCTGTGTGGCCGTGATTATCGGAATTTGGCAATCTTTTGGTACTGAGATGGGCCCTTTAGGGGGTGAGAGGGGGGTGAAGTTGGCACTAAATAAATCTGCCAGGATATTGGCAATATCCTTGGGATCAGTATATTTAATGCCATTCTGTTGTAGCTCAGAGCAGATCTGAACATTGCCATTTAGATTCTTGACATAACTATAGAATGCCTTGTGGTTGTCTTTGGAATCTTTGGCAATTTTATTTTCGTAACTAGCTTTTGTGTATTTTATGAGGGATCTCAGCTTCTTACTGAGGCTGGTGAGGAAGTTTTTTGCATCCTGGGATTTTCCTCTTTTCTGCAACAGTTTTTTCCTTCTGTTGTATAGTTTGTTTATTGCAGGGGACCACCAGATTGGCTTCCTTTTTTTTTGGAGAAGAGCATCTTGGTTCTATTTGGGATTGCACAATCCATGCACGAGTGGATGTGCTCGTACAGTGCCTTAGTGTAGGATTCTGAAGTTGAACTTCCAGATCCCGTCTGCATGGGTGTTGTGAAGTTTGTCACTTCTGACTTCAGTAGCATGAAGTTGGCTTTGGAGAAGTTTTTTAAGGAGGTTTCCTTACTGGGGGGTGGGGGGGGATGTGGATGTCAAGGGTGCTTTGCTTATGGTCAGACCTGACCAATGAGGGGGTGACCACTGGTGTGGAGCATCTATCTCCCATGTTGGTATTGACCAGGTCTAGGATATTGGAGCCCCTGGTGGGACAATGGATTAGTTGATCCAGGGCATTGGAATTTATGAATTCCAAGAACCGTTGGGAAAAGGAGTTGGTACCCGAGTAGTTTTCCCAATTAATGGCACGGTAGTTGAAATCACCCAGTATTAGGGTGTTTGGTTGAATCTTAATATTTTCCAGTATATTTAGAAAGGTGTAGTGAGAATATTGGGGCATGGTGGGAGATCTGTAGCAAGTTACAATTTGGATTGCAGTCTTACCTAGTGAAAAATGAATATCGTAATAAAATGTTGTGTCTTTTGGCTTTTCCCGGTTAGGGGCACCACAGCGGAACTCCTGTCTGCTAATGATTGGCAGTAGATTTTTACGTGCCGAGTTGCCGGCCCTGATGCACAACCTTCAACAAAGGTACGCCCATTCACGCATGTCTCCACATAGAAGATGCTCTAGCTGAGAATCGAACAGGACATCTTACTGTGAGGTGACAACGCTACCGCAGCACCACCACCGCAGTTAAAGTTCCATATAAAACAAAAAGCATGATTTAAGTTGTGATCTGCATTTTCTGTCTGCTCCTGATGTACAGTCATTCTGCACATCATTTTGATATTACTTAAAATTTCCCATTTTCATTTGGGTTTTGTAACAGCATCTAATACATCATTTGGCCAATGACACAGCATGATGGAATTAAGGAGAAACAGGTGGAATAGGAAGCATCTGATCAGCTGCAACATGAACATGCTCTGGAGCTTTCTGTAGGAAACCAGTACAAAAGTTCAGTTGGAATTGCACAGCAAGGGAAGGAGCAGGAAACAGTGGCAGCTCTGATGCAGGCAATGTTGTGGAGTGATGGGCCAATGAGGTCCCATATGAAAGAAGAATGGATGATGCAGGATGCAGCTGAAAAGACTATGTCACAGGAAGATGTTCTGGAACTTTCTGTAGAACGTCTGTAGGCAACAGAGAGCAAAGAATGTGCCCTCAGTTTAGAAGAAAATGATCTAAGGGAGGAGATGCTTGATTTAATAGAGATGGCTAGAAATATTAAGACTGATGAAAGAAAAAGATTACATAAAGTAAATAAGACCCAAATGTTAGACGTCTGATAAAACAGATAACACAGTAATCAAGACTATTAACAGAAATTTATGTGATATAACAGAAGTAAATAGGAGATGGTACTGTGCAGCTAAGTCACCACAAAAATGCAGAGTGATAAATGAAAGGAAGGGAAGAAATAAAATGCCATCATGACAGCATTGAACAGAGAAAGCTATAAAACAATTAAGAAGTGTCACTGTTAGAAGAGTACAGAAGGGGGAACAGATCAACAAAATATTTAGAAACATAGACGTGATAAAAGTAACACGCAGTATCAGGACTTGCCTTCTAATGATGTACAAACTATAGACTAGAATTGATGCTGACCAAGCTTATAGTCATTTAGAAGAAAACTAAATCATGGCAATAGAACAAAAGGGTAGCAACAGAAAGTCCTATAGAACAAAGGAGTATTTATTGCTAATTAAAGTCATAATGGAAAATTGTAAAAAGGGGAAGAATCTAAGTGTGGCATGGAGAGATTACAAAAAAAAATTGACAGCATCCTACATTCATGGATAAAGGATTGCTTACAGATGTACAAGATACATCGTACATTGATCAATTACATTACAGTGACCATGAAACAGTGGCAAACCACTTTGCAATTAAGCCGTGACAAAGGACAAATTATTATCCCAGGGATAAAAATTCAAAGTGGAATATTCCAGAGTGACTTTTGTCTTACCATTAACCTATTAAACTGTCTACATATCAGATTAGGCCTTGGTTATAATTTCGCTCCCTGACAACATTCAAGTGTAAACATTTCTCATCTTCTTTTTGTGGATGACTTAAAACTGTATAGTTCATCAGATGGGGAGTTGAAAGTTCATCTTCTAGTGATTAAAACTTTATCAGATATAAGAATGTCATCTGGTCTTGATAAATGTGAGAAAGCAACAGTTAAACAGGAAAGCTGCAGCACTAAGAACATATCAGTATGGTACAGGAATGTGATATGAAGGAACTTGAGCAGGAAGGAAGTGTATAAATATCTGGGAATTGATGAATGATTGCTAATAAAACAGGAACAATTGTGAACAAAAACTCAGTAAGGAATACTTCAGAAGTCTAAAACTAATATTGAAAACAGCACTGACATTTAAGAACAAAGGCCAAGCTATAAACCAATATTGTGAACAAAAACTCAGTAAGGAATACTTCAGAAGTCTAAAACTAATATTGAAAACAGCACTGACATTTAAGAACAAAGGCCAAGCTATAAACCAATTTGCTCTTCCTGTTTTAACTTACAGTTTTGGTGTAAATAACTGGCTCCAAAAAGGTATTGTATCAGTTGGATGGAAAAATTAAGAAAAATGCTTCACTCTTACCAAATGATATATAAAAATCAGTATGTACCAAAATCATATATCCTTTGTTCTGAAAGAGTTACGAATCGTTTCAAAACTGATTACATGTATCGATCTGTAATTGCAGAACTGCATACATATTTGCTTACCTCACCAGATCCAAACATAGTGAATGTTTTAAAATATGAGAAATCCCTGCTTAGTTTAGCAAAAGCATATCAGTGTCAAGCGGGACTGGAAATCAAACCAGAAGAGAAAAATTAGACAGCAACTGAATGTGCCAAAAATGAAAGAATACAAGAAGGTTCAGATGAAAAGGCAAGAAATATGGAAAAGGCATAAATATTGTGGTAAGTACAGAAAACCCTTGGAATAACCTCATGTTGATCAGGAGTGGTTAAGCAAGAATTTAAACCAAAGATGAAAGGTTAATATTGACAGCTCAGGATAGTGGACTATGTACACGTTGGTTTGCAAAAAGTCCATTGAACATGTGAGAGAAACAGACAAATGCAGGTTAGGTAAAACAGAACTGGAAAGAGTTGCACATTTTGTTGTATACTGAAAGGCATAATATGAAAAGACTGTTGCATTGGGGATTGTGGAAACATTATAATACTGAAGTAGCTGAAAAGCATTGGAAACATGAGCCACAGAGCATTATAGAGAATCCAGCCATCCAAAACCCTTTTTCCAATGTTTTGCACATGGGGTTAGGGTGTCACTTCAACAGTGACAATCACCTAAAGCCAAGGTTCATATCACCTGCTGGCTAGCCTTGCCATGGTAAGCATTATAGAGAATGATGAAGTTTATATCACATGGGATCACCTATTACACACAAGTATGAGAAAAAAAGAGATGTAGTAGTCCATGAAAAGAAGACAAAATAGCATTGATCATTGAAATTGCTATACCCAGTGATTACTATCTTACATACATACATACAGAGAGAGAGGGAGAGACACAAAGTCATAAAATACCGGGATCTGCAGGCAGAAAGGAGATCAAAGTGGAAGAAAGATACCTAGACAGTTCCAGTAGTAGTAGGAGCAATGAGTCTCATAAAAAAGTATTTACAGTCATTTAGATATGCTCCCAATACACGCAACTCAATATGAATTGCAGGTGCTGTAAAAAACACTTTTGGCTAACATCAAAGAATGAAACAGTACTAATTTCATGAACTTTAATCATACCCTGGCTTAGGAATGGGAGCCATTCCTGTCATGGTTTTAGAAAACCAAAAGACTTGAAGAAATTAAACCAATGACAATAGGCTGTGCCACTGTAATTGCCATTCATAGATGAATGCACTGGACAGCTAGGAATAAAATAAATCTGGCACCGGTAGCTGACTAGGTGAATGGGGAAGATGTACATGCAAATAAGACATTTATTAACTTTAGAAATGGAGCTACATTTGGCTCATTTCTGGATAAACAAGGAAAGAACAATAAAAACATACTTGGGAGCTTTTCGCTAACAAAAAAAAATCTAAGGAACTCATTGAAGAAGAATCTTTGCTAACATTTTTCTAACAATATGGAAGACACGACTTCCCACTCCATAATAGTCATTATCTTACTTGTTTTAAAATCTTACTCCAAGTATTCTTGACTGATGTCTATTCTTGTAATAAATGTTTTGGGAATGACATATGACTGTAACCACTTTATTTTTTTAAATAATAATTATACATTTTTTTAATGTATATTTACTTATTTTTATGAACTGCAGGATTGCTGAGGAAACAGTATACTTACTGTATATTATTTTTATGAGTATTATAAATCTACTAGGTTCTCATATCCTCTACTTAAAAATAAGTTGTAATTTCTGTTTAAGTACCTTTTCTAAATGTTACTACATTTTCCTGATTTAGTTCTACATACGTGTGTGTGTGTGTGTGTGTGTGTGTGTGTGTGTGTGTGTGTGTGTGTGTGTGTGTGTGTGTGTGTACATATATGGTTGAAATAAAATCTGTTAAATGTGCCTTCATTATACATAGTTTACTGGTATATTTGTTATCAAAAACATGTAATCTGATGTTCTCGATCTTCATTTATTCCTTTATCTGTGGGTTTAGTTACGAATATCAGAACCAACTTGGCCGTTAATACAGCCTACAATGACCAAAAACTCTCGAGCTTAAGTCCTACCCAGAATGCTCCTCTCCCAATTACCTCAGATCTTGTTTGCTGCTTTCCTGTCACAGACACGTTGCCATAGTGCTCGAGCTGTGTGTTTTCTCTACTTTTTGTCTAGTGCTTTATAATTATATAAGGATTTTTATTTATTTGTATCTTTTGTAGATTTTCTTGTAGTCTACCCTCTTTCCGATAGCTTTTACGCTCCTCTCTGCTTTCTCTTGTGCACTTCTGTATACTCTGTACTACCATTGCAGGTAGTCTTTATTTCCCTTCCTTCTTTTTAAAAAAAAAGAATATATAACTAAATAGGATAGTGCTTATTACATTTTTTCTTTTTACACACAGCTGCATTCTTATCTACCATCACTGGTAGTTTTTTCTGTACCTTCGAGTATTCCTTTCTACCATTGTTGGTAGTCCCTTTTCGTTTCCTTATCTCTGTCTTTCTTTTTACTGTGGTGTGTGTGTGTGTGTGTGTGTGTGTGTGTGTGTGTGTGTGTGTGTGTGTGTGTGTGTGTGTGTGTGTGTGTGTGTGTGTGTGTGTGTGTGTGTGTGTGTGTATGATTCTTGTAGTGAATCATGACAGATAAAGGTAAAGGTGCCATTGGGTTTAAGAAATGGCTGAAGTATAACTACAAATGGCCTAATTCTGATGGGCATTCACTTTGTGTTTATTGCCTGGGCCCAGTGCACTTACAAGAAGATTGTTCCATTTATCATGGTTTTAGTCACCAGACCTCGGTAGAAAGGAAAAACAAACTGCTTCTTAAGGGGATGATAAAATCTTCTTTTCAGGATGCCTTATCTGGCCATTCGAGTAAAAGCAAAACTGACCTATCTTCCCCTTCATCTTCCTCCTGGTCTACTAAAACTGACAGGCTTAAGAAGAGGAGTCTATTGGTGCTGGTTTTTCCCCTGGGCTCTGGTGGCTAAAAGACTTAAAACTTCGGTTCCCTCTATCTCTGTGGAACTGACAGTTACATTAAAGGACACTTTGATGCCGACATCAGCATCAATAGTATCTCCTCCACTGGTGCCGAAATTGTCAACGCAGACCAGGACCAAACACTGGAACCGACAGTCTCAGTGTCATCTACCATTTTGACACCATTGTCTTCAGTGCTGACTGAAATCACCGAATCTTCCTTCCTTGATCTGCTTAGGATCAGATACTCCCCATCCATAGATCCCTTTGCTGGTCAAGCACCTAGCCCCTTTTTGGAAAGACTGAAATCTCCATCTATCCAGTCAATTCATTCTGCCAAGAGTCTGACTGAAATGGATGTGTTGAGGTTGATGGACCAGCTCCTTGTGGCGAGGGGATTTTCAGGTATGTCTTCGGTTCCAGTTCCCCTCTGGATTCAGAGCTCTTTTTTCTGCCACTCCACCCAGTCTTCCTCCTCTGACATCCTCTGACGCTTTAGAGATCCCATCTCTAATTTTCCCAGTGCCAACTGTTTCGATTCCAATGAGATCTTTATCTCTGATACTGATTTCTACCCTGAATTCTTTGGCTCTTTTGGATCCAAAGAACTCTCAGGGTCATGGTTATGCTATTGGTTCCTGGGGCAGGACTCGACTCCAGTTGTTAGAAGACATCTGTACACCTTGGGGCTTCAGTACACATTAGCTCTACCCTGGCTTCAGGGGAGATTTCTTTGGAACAGGGAGTGACTATGGTTCCAAGGCAGTCTATCTCATTTCTGAGCTCCCTTTCCTCTTCAGGGGGGGCTAGTCTTCTAGGCCATGGAGAGGAACCGGTCCATTGTGGGCATCCAGTTGGCTCCTCCCCTGTCAGAGCAGTTCCCTGATCCTTCTACTCATCCAGAGCTTCCTCCAATTCCAACAGCTGGACAGTGAACACCAAAGCTGCAGGAGGTACCTATTCAGGTTTTGTCCTCTTCTGATACCTCCCTAGATCATCCCTCTGAGGAGGTTTCTCACAAGAGGAAGTGTAAGAAGAAACAGATTCCCTGGAGGACTCCATCACAGAGGACACTGATTTTGATGAATGGGAGGGTTCCCCATGGTCACCCCCCAGAAGATGTCTCATTTGGAGACATCCTTGAGATCCTTAAACAGGGGTGGCTGGATGTCCCAAAAGCCCTCATCAGAGGAATCAGTATATCTGCAGGCCTTCAGTGCTCGACCATCTACCTCTTGGGTTACTCCACCTGCTGATGAGCTCATTAAGTTGATCTTGCAGTGGGATTGAAGGCTCCTGGCACTATAGAACCTACCACCAAGAGGCCAGACAAAATTTTAACTGCACCAGAAGGCCCTCAGTTTCAGGCAAAGGGATTATGAGTAGATGCCATGGTGGTAGTAGTGGCTACAAAAAAGGAACGGGCAGAGGAAAGTTCCATTATCCATCTTCCTAATGGGTGATGGATAGGTTTAGAAAGAAGGTTTATGCTTCAGTGCCTTTTGCACTGTGGTCTTTGAACTTTATGGCATACTTCACCAGACTCCAGAGGGATCTCATTAAGGAGTTATTAGGTGCTCTGGCAGGAGCTGTATCTGACAAGTCCAAGACCAGGTTGCTTCTCAGTTGGCCACCCTAGAGTCCATTTCGAATTCATCCATAAGGATCATAGCACATGCAGCCGAAGGGATGACTAGAGCAGTGAGATCAGGTGTAGCAATAAAAAGACAAGCCTAGATGTGATTGTGTAAATTTGTGGAACCATTCAAATCTTCATTCGTCAATGCCCCCTTTGATGGAGCACCACTTTTTGGCCCTAAAGCTCAAGAAATGTTGTCCAGGTGTGAAAAGGATGGCAAGACCCTTTCTGCAGTGGGTGTACATTTTTCTACTCCTCAATGGTTCTTTTCAAGGAACCAGAGGAGTGGGAAAATGTGGTTCAAAGGACTTTTCCAGGACACACATGGTAGAGGCTTCCCCAGGGGCAAAGGGGGGAGCTTTAATAGAAGTTGCCATCCACACAGCAGAGGTGGCTCACCAAACCAGGGTTCCAGAGATACATTTCCTGGCAAATTCTACCAGTGCTCCTGAAAGGAGGCCTGATTGCCTTCCTCTGGAAGCAGTTGGGGGACACAGCCCTGCACTGACACACCTGGTTTTGTATAACTTCTGATGTTTGGATGCAGAGGATTATAACCAGAGGCTACCCCCATACCCTTCCTTCTACCTCCACAAAGTTGCAAGAAAATCCCCAGTGTTCCACCCAGTCAGTGGGAACCAGCAATGCTAGAAATTCAGAAACTGCTAGAAAAAAAGAATCATCCAGGATGTCCTACCAGAGAAGATAGAATCTGGAATTTACTCAAGATTCTTTTAGTACCAAAAAAGACACGGGACTGTAAGCCAATTTTGGATCTAAGTGTTTTGAACAAATCAGTTCAACAAACAAAATTCCAGATGGTCACAGTTTAGTCTATCCTCCCATTTCTAGGGAAACACGATTGAATGTGGTCTATAAATCTCCAGGATGCGTATTACCACATCAAAATGGACAAGCAGTCCAGGAGATTTCTCCTCTTTTGGCTGGGAGCCAGTCATTACCAATTCAGAGCCCTGCCCTTTGGTCTCACCACAGCCCCTAGGGTGCCCACCAAGTGCATGGCAGTAGTAGCAGCTCACTTGAGGCTGCACAGATTCTGGGTGTTTCTGTACTTAGACTATTGGCTCCTTACTGCCCCAGAACAAGCAAGAGACTATGTTCTCCAGACCTGCGCCAACCTGGGGATTACCATAAATTATGAAAAATCTCATCTATCCCCAACTCAAAATACAGAATTCATAGGAGCAGTACCAAATACCAATACTTGCATAACCTCTCTAACTTATCTGAGACTGCAAAAGATCAAGTGGAAAAGATTATCAGAAGTAGAACAGTACCCACACAGCTAGTTCTGCAAGCTCTAGGTTTGATGGCAGCAACCATCATGTTAGTCATCCTGGCAAGATATCACATGAGAATATTGCAATGGCTACTACCATCACAGTGGTCCATTCTGTATCAACCGATGTCACACCAGATTTTGATTACCAACCATTGCAAGGAAGACTTAGCTTGGTGGATCCAATCATAGGAAAGTCTCCTGGGCCACCCCTTTGTCCCATATCAGCCCCAAGCCATAGTGAACATGGAAGCCTTCCAGATGGGGTGGGGGGCATCATCTGGGCAAGATGGTCCAAGGCACTTGGTCTCTCGTGGAGACCAGTTTGCATATCAATGTTCCAGAGCTGAGGGGCAGTGTTTTTAGCATTGCAGGCCTTTCAAACTACTCTCCATCTAGGAATAATTGCAATTCAAACAGACAATATTTTGGTAGTTTGGTACATCAACAAACAGGGAGGAAGCAATATGTATCCCCTTTGTTGAGAAGCCCTCAAAGTCTGGCAGTGGATGATCTCTTCCAACCACTTTCTGATAGCAATGCATATTCCAGGAAGGTTCAGTGTGATAGCAGACAAACAGAGCAGATGCAGTCTTCTGCCTCATAAGTGGTCTCTTAATCCCAGAACAATGAAAAAGATTTTTCTTCACCAGGGCCAGCCTTGCTGTGATCTTTTTGCATTGCCCCTGAACAGCAAGTGCAGCAGCTACTTTGCCCTTGTCCCCCTCCCCCCCTCCCCAGGGGGAGTCACCAAAAGACACTGTCCTGCATGACTGGCTCTCCAGACTGCTGTACACCTTTCCCCCTTCCCATTAATTTCTCAATTTCTAAAGAAAGCGATCAGGTTGAAGAGCAAAGTAATTCTCATTGCTCCCGTCTGGCCTCGACAGATTTGGTTCCCCTTCCTCTGGCCTTATCTGATTCAGTGACAGTGGACTCTGGACACAGATCCTGATCTCATATCCTATCCGGAGGGATTAGTTCACCAAAACCTTCAAAACCTCAAGCTCATGGCTTGGCTTCTCCAGATCCATTGATTGCTAGGCGTAATAAACTTTCTTCTAGGGTTCGTAGGATTCTTCTGGCCTCCCACAAGCCTTCCACCAGAAAACTCTACAGTAGTAAATGGAAGAGGTTTTCCTTCTGTGCTCTAGAATAACGCTGATCCTTTCTCGGCTTCTATTGACAAAGTCTTAGAATTTTTAGCTTTACTGTTTGAAGAAGGGGCCTCTTCCTCTACCATCAGAGTTCAACTAGCTTCTATCTCAAATTTTCATAATGGGTTTAAAAATGTTCTTTAATTTCTCATAGCCTTTGCAAAGCATTTTTAAAAGGGGCCTTGATGTTAAAACCTCCATATAAGGATCCAGATATACCATGGGACTTAAAATTAGTGTTATGGACAATATTTCATTCACCCTTTGAGCCTGCTGCTGACCAAGACTTGAAATTCTTGTCTTGGAAAACTATACTTTTGGTAGCAATAACTTCTGCCAGATGGATTCCTGAAATTCAAGCTTTATCTTGCAAACCACCTTATTTGATATTCCATAAAGACAGGTTTTTACCGAGAACAAACCCTTCCTTTTTGCCAAAGGTGGTGTCAGAAAAGAATATCAATCAGGCAATCAACCTACCAGTATTTTCTCAAATACTCAAAGAAAGGAGAGCACTGTTTTCATTTACTAGACGTTCATAGAAAATTACACTTCTATCTTCATAGAACAAAAGACATAAGGAAGTCTAATATACTGCTTGTTTCCTTTGCAAGTACTAAAATTTGCAAATGTTTGCAGTTAAAAGCATTCTCTAGAGTCTCCTTGCTCCTTTACCTGTTTAAAACTTTGTGTCTCACTGTTGTTTTTCTGCTGTGATAAACATTTCTGTAGTGTTTTTCTGCCTAAAATAGTGTAGTTAATAGCATAGTTTCTCACCATCCCTCCCTGTTGGTGTCTTGTTGTTATACCTGGTAGCTTTGCAGTTGCCCGCACTCAGTGTAAATTTGATCTGAGACACTCCTCCCAGTCCAGTGCCATTAGCTCATTCTACATTTGGGAATGGCACCCCCCTTAGTTTCTTAACCTTGAATTATCTCCTTTCTTTACTTTGCTTTGTAATTTTCTTTTACAGTATTGTCTTTCCTCTTCCTACTCTATCACTTCATCTTGTTTTTTCTGCTACTTGTTCTCTAAAGTGTTCAATTGGATCTTTTCTGCTGCATTTATTACTGCTTGTTTTTAGCCTGTTTAAATTGTAAGTGTTATTCAAATCCTCCTAGTTATGGTTTAAGCACTTGGGCTTTAGGCCTGCCCCTTAGCATTCCCTGGCCTCTCTCCCTCAGATTCTGACAAATAAGGATGAACAATTTACTACAGCTTATCCTGCCAACCTGGTTGATATGGGCATACTGAGACAGTGTAGCAAATGCCTCATGTACATGGACAACCATCTACTACTACCTCCTAGGAATTTGTGAGAGATGCAATTACATAAAGAAGCTAGAGTCTATGCTTTCTCCCTCACAAGCCAGTATATCTGATTTGGAGAAGGTTGTCAACACAATCACTACACCTCAAACACCACCCACAACTGCACAACACACACGCACATATGCGGAGGATCTCAAAAAAAAAAAAAAAAAAAAAACCCAAACAAAGGAGGCCTTAGAGGCAAAAACACATGAGAACTCCACAACTCTCCACACCACGTACCATGCATAGTCCACACACCAGTGACTCACAAACACTAAGGCCTAACCATAAACCCAACATATTAGTCATAGGAGACTCCATTGTGAGACACACAGAGGTGCCTCTCACCATGCTGGATAAGGAGAAAGTCATGGTTAGTTGTTTGTCAGGTGCCAGAATCCACCATACCACACATGCACTCAAGTCTCTCAACAACAGGTACTGTTATGACTCTGTCATAGTCCATGTTGGCATGAACAACTTGAGACCTACCTCTTGGACTATATGAAGAGAGAGATGATTGAGCTTGCTGAATATGTGTCACAGGCAGGTTATGTTCCTAGCCTTAAGCAGCATTCTACCGTCACCCAGAATTATAACTCAATACAAACAGAAATGATTGACTTTAACAATTGGCTTAGTTTCCGGTGTCATTCCAGGGGGATCCAGTGCCTAATAGGCTGGGAAGATATGATCGACAGACCATGACGCTTTGCTAGAGATGGCCTGCATCTGTCTCACTTGGGCTTCAGGCTTCTGGCAAAGGTCCTTGCCTCCCCCATAGTGCCTTTTTTAGGAAAAGTCATGAGGTCGATACTACCAACATAAAAATCTCAACAAAATGAAAATTAAAGGTCATGCTGCTAAACGCTAGGAGTCTAAACATCAAACTGGACTCATTGCAAGCATTCGTAACCCTGGAAGAAGCTGACATTTGTGCAGTCACAGAAACCTGGTTCAAAGCTGCTTTAAGCATCCCAGCCATACCAGGTTACTCATCCTATCATTCATTCGGACCCCAAGCCATGGGCAGCAAAGACAAAGGAGGTGGCGTTTCAATATATATTAAAGACTCACACACCTCCAGGCTGGTCAAACAGTATGACGCACAGGAGACACTCCAGGTGCAGTTAACCATTGACAAGGCCCCTATTCAAATTATAGCTAGCTACAGGCCCCCAAATTTGACTGAAGATGCCCAGTTCACCTATCTGGACCTCTTCAAATCTATCAAGATTCAACCCTTTACCCTGATCCTGGGTGACTTTAGTTATCCAACCATAGATTGGAGAAACTACTCATACCAGAACACAAATGCCCACAGATTCCTTGATTTTATCAGTGCAAATGCCTTGGAACAGCTAGTTGATACCCCCACAAGAGGTGATAATATCTTGGACTTGGTATTAACCAACATGAGTAACCACTGCAGCACCCCTACAGTATCATCCTCCGTGGTAAGATCTGACCATAAAGTGGTCACTTTCGAAGTCACCATCTCCCCTGACCTCCTCTAGCTGTGATCAAACATAAAAACTTCTCCAAAGGTGATTACAACCTCCTGAGGGATGGTAGAAACAGCTTCACAGCCCCCCTCCCCCACTGTAGGAACTGGCACTAATGCCCAAATCTACACCAAAGTGCTATACGAGCATTTATACATATGGATGGAATCAGGAATACCTGACAGGACAAAATCATCCTCCACAAGGAAGAGTAAACCAGTCTGGTGGAGATCTGCAATAAATAAACTATATAACAAAAGGAAAAAATTACTGTCCAGGACCAAGAAGAAGTAGATGCCCAGTTGGAAGAAATCTCTCCTTAGCCTGAACAAGCAAATAAGAGCACTAGTGAAATCCTCTAAAGCCAACTTCGAGTCCAAATTGGCCACATCTACTACTGCCTTCTTCACATATGTCTGCAGTCTCAAAGGAAGCACCCAGATCTGTTCAGAACTGGTGGTCAGGGACACCACATACCCAAATGCTGTAGATATAGCCAATCTACTGGCTGACAGATTCAGAGAAAACATCTCCCCTCTGTCCCACCACCATCAGTAAATCAGGACATCCCCAGTACCTGCCCCCACCCCTTATCTCTAGGGAACAGGTCATCACTGCCCTCTCAAAGGCAAAAAATACAGCCTCCATGGGACCTGATAACATCCCAGGCTGCATCCTACATGAATTCAGGCATGAACTTGCAGCACCATTAGGCACCCAATTCAGCCAAACCTGAGTACCGGCTTTATCCCAGTTGAGTTGAGGACAGCCACTGTCATTCCTTTACACAAAGGTGGAGCATCCACCAATCCAGGAAATTATATTGCCATCGGCCTAACTAGCCTAATCTGCAAGGCCATGGAAGAGATTATCATGGACCTCATTAACAGGGACATTGGCAACCTCAAAACACTTGACCCCACACAGTTTGGCTTTGTCAAGGGGAGGTCATGTCTGTTAAATCTGGTAGACTTCTTTGAGACAATCACCAAAGTCATGGAAGAGGGGAAGTCGGTGCACACCGCTTACCTTGACCTGGCCAAAGCCTTTGACACTATTCCCCACTCGGGCATAGTAGATAAGCTCTATCAACTAGGCATCAATCTATATGTTACCAGATGGGCAGCAAACTGGCTCACTGATAGAACCCACCTAATCAAAATAGGGAAAGCCACCTCAAGCAGTAGACCCATAATGAGAGGCATACTCCAGGGATTGGTCTTGGGGACTCTGTTATTCAGGATATACTTCTCTGAGGTACAGGCCAAAACCAGTGGGCTATGGCTGACCACGTTGGCAGATGACTGCAAGCTGGGCGCAGTCATCAATTCCCCAAGTGATGTGGACGTCCTCCAAGAGGGTCTCACCCAAACAAATGACAGGTGCGAGAAACATGGCCTCAAGCTGAATGCTAAAAAATGCATTAGCATCCCATTTTGGGGAGAGTGACATCCCCACATATTATCACATTAATAAAAATGTACTAAGTACAGAATCAGTAGTGAGGGATTTGGGCACCCAGGTGGATAGCAACCTGACTTTTGACAACCATGTTGCTTCCATTGTACGGAAAGCTTTCTACATGGCCCACCTCATAAGTAAGGGTATTTCATCCAGGGACAAAGTGGTCATAAGATCCCTATATTCTTCCCTTATAAGGCTAATTATTGAGTACAACGCCCCCTTCGGCATGTACCTCACAAAGCACATGCAGCAGCTGGAGAGACCACAGAGGTTCCTCAACAGGAGAATCCAGGGCCTCAAACACCTACCCTCCACAGATAGGCTAAAAGCCCTGTCCCTCTACTTAGTTTCATACAGACTCCTCAGGGGTGACCTATGTCTGACATGCAAAGCAAAGCAATCTCAGACCCCGCCTTAATCCGATTGCCACATATCCACAAGTCAGGCTCCAGTCGGGCAACTGGTATGCGTAACTTCAACCTGGTCTGTGATATCAATAGGACTTGTTGGCAGGACAGAGTTGTGTCCAAGAGACTCCCCCATCTGTGGAATAGACTCCCTCTCCACATCAAGCAGAGTACCTCTTTACCCCTTTTTAAGCACAACCTGGATAACTGGATAGGAAATAGAAAATACACTCTTGGGATTCCATCTACAGGGGCTCTGGGTGCTGACTTGTCTAACCATGGGCTAGAATCTTGGCTAGGCTTATAAGGGCCTCAGAGCGAATAGCCTAGTAAGCCCCTATGATCCTATAAAACTGGCAAGCCAGTTACGAAAGTCACTTTATCTAGATCTAAGAGATCGTATTTCTTTTATACACAACAACAGAAAAGTTGAATTATCTGGGCCTGTTAAGACACACTCTACTAGAGCCATTGCTACTTCAGCAGTTATCTAATCCCATACTTCTATGGACGAGATTTGTTCTGCAGCAACATGGGCTATCTCACATACCCTTATTACGCATTACAAGTTGGATTTGGTCTCTAGGGGAAGAGCTTCATTTGGTTCTATGGTGCTCAGGAATATTCTTCCATGAGTCCTCCCAAGATCTGTGGTAGCTGGGGACTGTGTTCCACAGGTCAAGGAATAAATGAAGATTGACAGTATTAGATAAGTTATGTAATTACCATAGCATTCTGTGTTGTCCATCTTCATTTATCCTAGACTCACTACCCTCCATCCCCCTTCTCTTCAGACCTCTTGGTGGTACGATTTATGGTCCTAGTTATTCATTTTTTCACCCATAATGCCAGATATAGTGTCCATGATGATATTGTTAGTATTACAATTTCTTTTTCTATCTGCAAACTTGCTCTGAGGTAATTGGGAGAGGAGCATTCTGGACAGAACTTAAGCTTGAGAGTTTTTGGTCCTCGCAGGCATAGTGACGGTTGAGTCAGTTCTGATATTCGGAACTGAACGCACAGGTCAATGATAAATGAAGATGGACAACACAGATGGAACACTATGGTAAGTACATAACTTCTTTTTTTCAAGTACAGAAAATGTCAGATTGGAACATTGACTGTTCCTATAAAGTGTGAGCTGTGTTTACATGAAGGCAAGTGAGTTTTCTTCTAATGCCAATGTTTCAGTTATTCCAAAACTTTGGAATTTGAAGTAGAAATGTACATGTGGTTATGGATTAAGCTTACAATAACAGCTAGGGTAGGGGGAATGGTGTGATGTTCTTGTGTTCATGTTTGTTAAGGGATGGGAGTATGTGCATAAGTCTTTTTGGTTTAGGGTTAGAGTAAGGCTAGATATAGTGACAGATTTAGTGCTGTGTGTATGTTGCTGCGTGTGTGTGCATGCATGTGTGTGAACTTGTGTAATCATACTGCTAGGGAAAGAACTTTTCATAAGCTAATGTGTACGATTTGAGTTTGGGTAGTGGCAGGTTAGGGCTAGGGTTATAGCACATATGAATAAGATGGTACATGAAACCATATCACGGTATGTCATCAGGTCTCATAGTGGAAGTGTTTTTGGCCTTTGAAAGTATCTTTAAGACATTTTCCTTCATAATGGTAGTGAGTAGAAGTGACCCAGGGATGACTGGAGTTAAGATTTGAGTTTCAGGGCAGAAAGTTGAAGCAAATTTGTTTGCCAGTATATTTGCACATTTGCAATGTTATTTGGACTTGAGTAGGGTACTCCATTATGGAAAAGTTCAGAACATTGCAAATTATTTTAGTTTAAAATATAAGACAAAGAATAACTTGTAGTTATCATGTGCCTCAAATGCTAGCTTCAGTTCATGGGATGTTTTGCTGGTCTCTATAGTGGCTTTCAGTTTCTTCGTGATTTTTTATTTTTTTACTACTATTATCATTCTGGGGAGTTCTGACCATACTAGATGTTTAAGGAGTTTATTTCTTTTTTATACAGTTTATAATATATGACTGACAAGCAGGTTGGATTATTTTTAAGTATCTCAATGTGTTTGGTTAGTAGGGGCTTTTAGAGTGATGGGCATAAAAAATCTTTAAGGTAACTGGCTGCATATTCTGTCATGGGTTAATTTAGAGATTTTGTTAAACAAATGTGCAAGATTTCCTTTTTTTTGGGGGGGGTGTCTTTAAAGACAGTGATATTAGTTACTGAGAAAAGTTCTGAGAGCAAAAGTTATAAATTGGTTGTGTGGCTTAACCAGTGAAGGGCATACCAGGGGAGTGGAACAGGCAGGGTGAGTGTTATCACGGACCAAATCAAAAATTTTTCTGCCCCTGGTGGGTTTGAGGACAGTTTGATACAGGAAACTTTTATTTGCCCATTCCAAAAATCATTGTACATACCCAACATTGAAGTCACAAAGGATTACAGAGCTGTTGCTTATAGAGTTATCTTCAAGGAATACCAGGCATTCTGCAAGAAATGGGGTCATGGAGGGGGATCTATAACAGCCTAGCTTGGAAATCTGACTGCTTAAAGTAAGCTTGAGTTCTAATAACTCCCTGTTGCAGTCTGTGGGCATCAGTCTTGAAGGGATACTATGACTGACAGACTCCAGTGCAGTTTCCAACAGGCTGAAAGCGTGGTCAGCAGAAAATTCAGGCACAGGGCAAGTGCTTTACTTATATTTGAACCATATATCAATAATTACACACACATGGACACATTCCAGATACAGAAGTGTCTTGAAACAGACAGTTTGTTGTTAAGACTCCTGGCATTCAGAAGAGCTACCTTGTTATTGTCCAGTATGGGATATGATACATTTGTTAAATTAGGATGTTCATTGGATGAACTCGGCCTAAAAAAAAGCACTATTGGCTTTAGTTAGTAAGCGGAACCCTTTGAATGAGAGATGACTGTTATTCTTTGCATAGCAAGTTATGTTACTTGTCATCTTATTCTAGGATGATACAATTGGATCCCCCCTGAAACCATGACTCCAGCTATTTATCCATTTGGTAGACCCAGTTATCTTCTCCTTATATTTAGGTATCATTCCCAGTGAATGGAAGATTCTACTCAGAACCAAACTTTTACTCTTGTTTATCACTTGGAGAGCAAGTTTCAGCATGTCCCTCCGGGTTTTTCAAAGCAGGTCATTTACTCCTGCATGGACTACCTATTGTGCCATAGTCAAACTTACCATGGAGTGGGTCTTAAGGGACCTTGTTTTGTCAGCAATTATGCCTCCTGAGGGGCAGATGACTGTAAACCTGCCTTTGTCCAACCTGGTGAGTGTGGAATCTGTTTGTCTAAGTCTAACTAACATTCTTACCAGAAGCCAGTTTGCGAGTACTACATTTGGGGGTTGTTTGTTGTTGGTTACTTATTAATGTAGGAGTGCATGAAGTGAAAGTACCAGGGGGCTTAAATTCTAGGCAGTGTGGGTAAATAATTTTTAATATCATCAGGCTATAAGATTTTCACATTGTCTGTCTGAGGATGTTGCATTTATAAAGGGTAGAGTGTAATGATGTGTTACATGCTGTAAATTGGGAGAGGGTTACCTTCAAATTTGCTAAATATTTATGCCTTTCACAGGCAGAATCTACTAGATTGATCAGGACTTAATTTTTCAGTGATCAAAAGGCAGCTTTTATACTGATGATTTAGGCTATCAAGTGTTAGAAGGCTGGCAATTGAAGGGGGGTTGGTTTGTTGACCCTCCATAATATTTACTGCCTTTAGTGATAAACTCAAAATGGGAAAATTAAGAAACGACTGAAGGAGTATTAATACAACTGACAAGGAAGGACTGAAGAAGCACTGACACAATAGAAGGAGGAAATAATAACACTGTACTGTTTGCTACCTGGACTCAAAGATTGAAGGGGGGGGTGTCAAATACAGCCGCAATATTCCAGTGCAGTTAGTTATTGCTCAGTACAGATCAGGGTAAGTTGATAGAGTACCGTGCAGAAAAATGGGCATAATGCCTACTATAAAAAGGACGGCAGCTTGGTGATGCTGATAGCCACAGCCATAATTGAATAAAGCAGGCTAATTATCATCCAGTTGTGTGGTCCAGATATACATTTTAAAATTTACAAATCCTGCTTCCAAGAGGTCCTCCATACAGACTTCCAACGCAGTTTGCAAATCCCTCACACTACACAGCAAACTCCACAATATGCTGCCTCACATTAATCTGAAAACCAGAAACACCCAGTCAGTGGCAAAGTAATCTTATTCTAAGAAACTTAGGCCTACAACCCCCCCCCCCCCCGCCATGCATACACTCAAAAACATACTCACAGATTTGCACAGAAAGGACAATGATTCAGCTCTGATCTTAAAAAAAACTTTCTGGAGAATCTGAAGGGAAGGCCTGAGATAAGTAAAGATTATGAGATAAAACAGACATTAGTAATGCCTACACTCTCTTAGGCAAGTCAAGGAACAGCATTTATAATGTACAAGAGAATTGTTATATTTTAAACAATCATCAAATAACTGTTTGCTTTAAAATGAGGGCAGTGGAAACTCACATATCGCATACATATTTTATGGATTGGAGACCTCACAGATATATCTAGTTCCCTTTGAGCTACAATATTAAATAAACAGCCAGAAAACATTGAGTCTTCACTGTGTAATACCTTAAACCTCCTGCAATGGAGGCCCATAGGATGTATGCGAAATGACCCTTTCGCATCATGCAGCAATTGCTCTGTAAAACAATGGAGACCATCTGTGAACTGATTCAGCCAGAAATGTGCAAAAATACTAGTTACATGGAAGGAATTATGAAGACAGGGCATGAAAACAGTTGATTATGATATGCTTAATGCAAGTCAGCAGACGTATTAAAGTTTGCTTAAATTAGATGTGGAACAGTTTAAAGGATGGAAAGTCAAGTAGAATGTCAACTTCATAAAAATGTCTGAACTGAACAAATATGCTAGATTAACTGTATGATTTATAGTCATTTTTGTTTTAATTAAAGAATAAATAATGAGCCTAGAGCAGAATTAAAGTATATAGAATAAATGTATGACATTAAAAATAGCAGTATTAACCACTTTAGGATTTAAGATTCAATACATTCTGCAGGCATAAAATAGAAACTGCAGCCTCATGATCGTCACATTTAAAGATGCCTTGAAAACAGCCTAATGGGGTACTTATAGTCTAGGGAAAAAAAATCAATGCATTCCTGCCTCGGCTTATTAGTGTTAAAGGGGAGAGCAGCACACTTGGAAGAACAAGAATAAATACAATTTAACCCTGAAAGATACACATATAGACGATTATGATCACATCACTCATTATAACTTATGTGTTCAAGACATGGATGTCAAGAAATTCACCTCTCAAGCTCTGAATCTTGGCATCCACATAGAGAACATACAATGTCAAGTTACAATCAGTGGTCTAGTCATATTTCTTTGTAGGGCATGGAGATCTGGCTGCTTCATGTATTAGCAGCCACAGACATAAAAAAGGTGTGTTGGCTTTGAAAGTCAGTAATGTAGTTGGGTACCTCTTTACGTCTTTACATATTTCTCGTTTAAGAGAAGCAGCTGGTTCTCACCTACATTCTTCTGAGTGTAATATAGACAACAGACATAAATGGAATTGAAATTAATCAGTTTCTTGTTCTGTTTGTGTTATTTATGCTCATATATCACTTAGGTAACAGCCCGATTCAGCATTACTATAGCTCCAGATGCAATCTTAACAGCTTAGGGAGTGCTTAACAAATGTTATGCACCCTTCTAAGCATTGTTACGGTTGGATCTCATGTTATAATAGTGCTGAACCAGGATGTCATTTAACAGATATCTGGGTGTAATAATAGCACTCTATGCATTACATAAGTTTTAATCATCCAGTGTAGACAGATTAATAAATTGGCAGTGAGCATTACATAAGGCAGAACAAATCCATAATTTGTGGGCAAAACAGAATCCATCTGATTTGCTTACCTTTGCTAGTTAAATACAGAAGAGTGCCAAAGATACCAGATATGCTTTCTTTCTGCAGCTAGTTATGTAATAACTAAAATACAAATTATCTATAAATGCAAAAAAAAATATCTATAAATGTATAAAATAAATTATCTATAAATGTAAAAAATTATAAAAAGAATTATCAGCATGCTTTGCATTGCAGGTAAAATTAATTCATTGCTCACCTGTGGTTTTGCAAATGTCCGAGCAATTTATACTGACACAGAAACTAAAGTGTGATACTAGCATATGAATCCAGCAATGTCTGTGCTTCAGATATCTAGGATAAAACTGAAACATCAATACACACATTTTAAGAAAACACTTTCTGTTTTATACATTCTTTAATCAATATAAATTCATCAAAGCTGGAGAACAAATCATATATGTATACAAAATGTACTGCCTTCATGCTAGAAAGAAGTCAGGAACAGAATACTGTTCTGAACAACATTTTCAGCCCCACGAAAATGCTAATTTTTTTCTGTTATAAAATTTCTAGTACACTTGCCTTCTTAAGTTGCCTAGGTAAACACTCACATCCTAATGCTACTCTTGTATCTAATCTAGCCATTATATCCTTCTGCTCATTTTCAATCTTGACTACATAAAAGCGTCTCCGTTTCTTTTAAATTAATCTGCCAATGCATAAAAGCTAACAATGGAGGCATTAGTCAGTCTTATGAAGTGACTACAGTTTGAAAAAGGCCGTATTGTGAATGTAGATTTAAACAGAAAAGGATTAACACGTACTGCTTCAATTAAGAAAGTATATAAGTGGAGATAGATAACTACATTTTTAGGGTCAATAAGCATCTACAAGCATAGAAATCATACATTCTGAATGCACCCTTTGTGCACTGAATGTCATGTCACAGAAACATACACTCTGGTTATTAATCTGCCCATTGTAATCCTTACTGGATAACTTGCTTCCTTCATCTTCACGTTAGTTCATCTTCCTGATCCTCTGTCAGGTCAGACTTTGTGTACTCCTTCATAACTATATCTGGCAGCTTAGTGCCAGTAATTAATGCTATGTGTCGCTAATGAGCCTCGTGCGATATTTTGTTTGAATATTTTTTTTTATTTGTTCAGTCTCCATTAAGATACTGTGCGACTCTAAACAAGCCACTTAACCAGTCCATGTTCCAAAGTCATTCTAGAAAAAGGGGTTCTATTACGTAGTGGGCCGATTTGGTTATGAGAAATAAATACTTTTTTTGGTCTTACTCTGTCCTATTCTATATCAGTCTTACTCATTTCAGCTAGCTAAACATTTCTTTTTCTGCCTTCAAAGCTTCATTTTTCACTACTATTACATTCTCCCAAAATGGCAACTTCCTTTTATGCATTACTAACCTACTCACCCTTCTCACTGTACCTTCCATCTTTATATGTGATGCCACCTTCAGTTAAGGATTCCATCTTAATGTCCTCCCTTCCCAGCAACTACCACTTTCTTATTCCTTATTATATTCTAGCATGCTTTTCATAATTGTTGTGTCTTTTGGCTTTTCCCGGTTAGGGGTTGCCACAGTGGCACTCCGGTCCGCTTATTTTTGGTAGTTGATTTTTATGTGCCGAGTTACCAGCCCTGACGCACAACCTTCAACCTTTCTAATTTTCATTTCAAGTTAAAATCACAACACATTTGTTGTTTATGTGGTAATACTGATAAGAATTTGGCCTTGTTTTTGATAGTGCCTCTCAATCTATATCCTTCTCACTTAACAAGTTCTGTAAACACTCTTTAATTCATTTGGTGACCTAAACTATAAAACTGACCAGCTTGACTCCGTAGGTTAAGATGCATAATCATGACATTTTTACCCTGTGTAAAAACTGAATATAGACTGATAATGTGCTTGTGTAATAAAATATGCTCTGTATATAGGTCCCCTTCAGATCATCAAAACCCAGATCATCGAAGAGCACATCATCGAGACAAAATAAAAGCACATTTCAGTGAAAGACTGGAGCAACGAAGATCTTCCCAGGGTAAGTAACCTGTTGGCTGACAAGGTGAACATTGCCCTTTTCCCAACTATAGTGTGATCTTGGAGTTGGTATATTTAGTTAGGGTGGGGTGTGGGGGGCAACCCCCCCCACCCACCTGGGTGGGTTAGAGATGGTGCGGTTTAGGTTTTGTGACTTTTTGGATGAGTGATTACTTACCAAGGAAGATCTTCATTGCTCCATTGTTTCACTGAAATGGGTCTTCATTAGTTTCACCTCGATGATGTGATCTTGGATGATCTGGGGTTTCAACGATCTGAAGTAGACCTGTATATAAATGACAGAGCTGCCTCAGCAAAACAGAATGGAACAGCTGCCTCCCACAAATCATTTTACTCTACCTACCCAACTCTCTGCTGTTAAGTCCTGAATGAATATGGTCCCACACTATTCCTAAGATAAACACATGGAGGACACAGTAAGCTTTACATTGCTTTAATTTATATTCCTTCCCACTTTAGTATACTTTTTTCCATTGGTATCATATTAGACAACATAATTTCGACCTGCTTAGGGGCAGTAATCCTAATTCTTTGTTAGTGGTATGCAACCTCAAGTTATGCTTATGCTCTATTGCTTTGAGCAGAATCACATAGTCACTCACCCAGCTCTACTAATCAGGAATCATTCATTTCTTGACTGGGTTCTTCCTATCTCCCTTAATAGATGCCACTAAAATTTTATTACTAAATACTGTTAATTTACAAGAGTCAGACCTCCATCTATTGCAGCTGCTGTGGGGTCTGTAAGCCTAGTTTTCATCTATTGCAACTACTGATGTCTGTTACCTTACTCTTTACGAAGTGTTAACCGGATGGGGTTTTAAGGTGGCAGTTTAAATTTCTCGTTGCTGAACTCATTGGTCACCCCCCCACCCCCACCAGTGAAAATCACCGCCAGTGAAATTTCTGTTTGCAGCCATCAGCGAGTCAGTGTGTGTGATCCTTTCTTTAAGAAAGGGTATAGGAGGGCAGGGTAAGCCCAAGGGGGGGGGGGCTGAGCCTTCTTCTATCTAAAACTCAGGGAACAATAAAGGAAGCTTATTGACCATTCCACTTCCCCATAAAAACATCTATAACTTAGTACACCTTCACTCATTGACTGGTCTCCCATATCTGCTTCTAAAAATGACAGTCTTGCTCATAACTTTTTTTATACAGATAGCTGTCCATGGCTGAATCCCTCCATAAAAAGGCTTAAATACCAGGAATAGCTCTTCCATCTCTTCTACTCTACCTAAAATTTGAAGATGTTGGGTAAGAACATGTAGCTGCTGACAAGCTTGGTAACTTTGAGAATCAGTAGCACAGCTTCTGTAACCACCACAGATTGTTTTAGAAACATAAAAAAGTACAGGACCAAATAACTGAGCACTTTTACCCTCCCCATTTTTCAGGAGAAATCAACATTTTTACACATTTTTTTTTTCCCTTCATCCTGCTTTGTCGAGGATCTGATATCAGTACCTTCTCCCCAAACTGCACACTGGCTCTTCTTCTGCACCCTAGGAACTTTTTTCTTTTACCTCATTTGTAATTATGACAAGCATCTGCTCTAGAAATTAAAATTCTACTTATTTTTGGTATGTACCTAACCAGGCATATCCAACAATTGGACAGAGGTTTCTCACTAAAAGAATATAAGGCATAAGTAGAATGTCCTATGCAGACCGCCTCAAGGCCCTATCCCTGTATTCTGTCTCCTACAGGCTTTTGAGGGAAGATCTATGCCTGGCATACAGGGCATTGTCAGACCCTACTCGGATGGACCTCATGCATATCTACAACACAAAAAGCACCAGAATTACCCATTCTAATGACATAAACCTTGCCTGTGATATAAATAGGACCTGCAAGGTGAGAGAGGTATGTATCCCAGAGACTACCACGTCTATGGAACATCCATGTGAAGCAGAGCTCCTCCCTAACCTAATTCAAGTGCAACTTGGACAATTGATTCAGAAACTGGAAATTCATCCCTGGTTTGGGACCTATGTCTCTAATGGACACAGGTAACCTGTAAATGTTTTATCTCCCAGGCCCATGCTTACACTTATCAAGAGTATCAGAACTTGTCAGAGATTTGGGATCCATGGATAGGAAAAAAAAAAGGCCTTTGTGACAGTTAGCCCAGTAAACACCTATGAACCTGTTTTACAAAACATATATGCCCACTTTAATTAAAATAGCCTATAATCTTATTGCCAAACCACTGTTTCATTTTTACTCTCACTAATCTTGTGTGTGGTCTTCTCCACCTGGAAACTTAAAATAAATCTCCCACTCCCAAAATTACCAGTCTTAAACATCTTGATGATCTTAAGCAATTATCTATCTTTGTCAATATTTTCAAAATACTTGAAAAGAATATCTACTTCGGGTCTGTGTTTGATTAAAACCCAACTATTCCAAACACACATAAATAGCTGTAATTCCACAAAACTATAATTCAGCTATATGATCCACTTAAACACATGTAGCCCCAAATCAGATAATTCTCATAAAATTACACCACAGAAAACATTTAGTCATTTTTAACAATTTGTTGCAATGAGCAAACCCCTTTGCACCTCCTATTTGAAGCCTTCACTCCCCATGCTCCCTTAGTTTTACTTTGTCACTCTGAGGTTGCTCCATCTCAGAGAAAAAGCAATCATTACAAAAATTAAAGAAACTCTTACTTCTGGTAATTTTGGAGTCCATAGAAAAGAGCATCATTTGAGCCTGCACATATTAGAACAACATATAATATACAAAGAAAAAGAGAAAATAATGTGTTGAGCAAATCATTTGAGTGATTAAAAATAAACAGTGCGCTATCAATAAAATATTTTAGGGTAGACGTGGGGGAATCCTTGGTGATGGTGTCCATGCCATTATAAAGTAAGAGTTGAAATGTGTAGCATTTTGAGTGAGATGTCATTAGGCGAAGGATTAGTAGCATTTTATGTACCAGGATTTAAAATTTCTTTACAACAGATGACTGGAATCTCTTTATTCTATGTATGGTTAGCTTGTAGGTTATTATAGTATTGCCTCTTGTTAGAATCAGCATTTTTTATGAAGTTACCTAGTTCTTTGAAATATACATTTTGAGGTGATCTATGTTTTTGCCATCATATATTAGCAGGTCCAATGGAAGAAGTGCTTTGGTCTCCTAAAGTACTTTAATGACATGTTTCTCAATAATGGCCGGAGTGGGAGTGAGTAAGGGATGATTGGAGTTGGGATGGTAGTTTCAGGGGAGAAGTTGACAGTAAATGTGTTTCCCCGGTATGTTTACAGGATCATTTGGGTTTGAGTGGGAGAATTAGTTGTGTAAAAATTCAGAACAAGAACAAGAAGGACTTGCATTATCATTTGCCTCAGATGCTAGTCTTAGTTCATGGGATACTTTGCTGATCCTTACAGTGGCCTTCAGTCTCTTAGTGAGGACTTTAATGCTATTCTCATGCTGGGGAATTCTAATCTTGTTTGGTAATTTAAGGACTTTCTTCCTTTTGTTATATATTTTTTACATCAATTTACCATCAGGGTGGTTTATTACTCGTTTTTCCAATATATATGGTTCTAGTAGGAACTGCTAGATCATTGTAGTTATCTAAATGGGCATAAAAATCCTTAGCATAGCTGGCTGTGTACACTGCATCAGCTGCAGAAATACTATGAGTAAATTTACAGAATTTGTTGTATAATAAGAGGTTGGCCTTTTTTAAGTCTCCAAAGAGGATGAAGTTGGTTACTGAGGGACTGGACATTCTGATAGCAAAAGTCACAAAAGTTTGACTTACTGGTGAGGGTTAGGGACATACCAGGGAATGGAACAGGCAAGAGCTGAGTTTGTGAGAACCAGGTCAAGACCATTTACCTCCCTGTTAGGCTTGGGGAACTTTAATCCAAGGAGTTTTGTTTACCCAGTCCAAAACTCTTTATACATACCCTAAATTGAGAGGATGTGAGAAAATTGATAAGGAAGAACAGTAGGAGTTTTTGGTATTAATGGTCACAAGCTTGTGGTCTGATTTTAATAGTGAGGGGCAGACCAGGGAAATGGAGCAGGCATATTCAAGTAAATTAAATGAATATAAAAAATCCAGGTCCAAGTCAGGATAAGTCTTGTAGTAATTCCCTGTTGTTAAGCCATTTTAAATCCCTAGGATTTGTAAATAGTTTCCTCACTTGGTTCAAGTATTACTTTGCTAAGAGACTTGTTCAAATGAATGTCTACTCAGTTCTGACGGAAGTGCCCTGCACTTTACTGTACCCCATGATTGTGGTTTTAAATCTCTACTATTCCTCCTTAGCAGTTTTCCCTCATCCTACCACCATCTACTTCTTTTGGAAAACTTCTGTTTGTTTACACTTTTTTAGTGTATTGCAATAGTAAAAAATAGTCAAAATATACAACAAAAAAAAAACTTACACTAGCTAATTGAGAATAAAAGATCTAAAGCGAACAATTTGCTAAGTATTTAAAACAGAAAACAGCATATTTTTCAAGTAAGATAACTGAATAAAGCCAACATCCAGATCCAAGTTAGGATAAGTCCATGGTCATTTGATAAGAATATCTTCACGATACCTTCCAGTCAGAAACTTTTATCTCAAGCGTTAGGAGACAGCTTGTATGTATTTAAACACTTATTCCACTGAGTTGTTATATAGAACTTTAATATGTGCATAGGAACTTACTAGACTACTGATCTGTGAAATCTTAAACATAGCCTTACATTCTCATGGTAGTTTGTAATCCTTATATTTTGCATACAAATAATATAGTGATAGGCAAAGCAAAGATATGTTGGGAAATTACATATTTACCCCATCCATGAGGGGCAGAAGTGCTAAACCAGGCATGAATTTGTGATTACCCATCCATTCATCCAAATTACATTTGAATGGAGTAAGACATACTTTTTTAGGGAACCTCCTTCAACTCTACATAAAGTAGCGGCACTCTCTGTGATACAAACCTGTTCCTCCAACATGTTCTCTTTATTTTGCAAAAGAGACTGAGATCCTTTGAGCAGGCTTTTATGATACCATTGGACTTATGAATGTGTAATAGGCCTGACAGAGTCTGTTGAAGGTCTATACACAAGGTAGATGTTACCTCTCACTCTCAGTATCCTGTATAAAACTGAGAAGAGGTACAAGGCTGTGAGATGATCTGCATAGTTTGTACAATTTAGGCCCTGGGTTTATTTTTTTAGTAAGAAAGTGTTGTATTTGCTCCAGCTGTGTCAAGTGCTTGGACAAGTACATAATGAAAGGAACATTAAACTCAGTGAGTGACCAGATGAGTACTGAGTAAAGTGGAATAATTAACTCCCTGGTCTGAATGCCATACCTTTAGATATACGATGTACAATGAAAAACTTCCTTACAACTGTGGATATGTAGCAATGAAAGGATAGTTCATTGTTGACATAGGTTCCCAGGTTCTTAACTATGGGATCAGTTTTCAGGAGTGTGGTGTCAATGTGATACTTACAAAAGAAGTCATGATTGCTGAAGGATGCAGTTATGCACTTCTTGGCATTTATAGTTTTCGTCCATGTTTTTAACACCAGCTATTTATTTGGGACATGCTCTCATGCAGGATCTTGGTGTTCACTCAAGAATTTATGATGGCATAAAGTTTGCAGTCATCTGCAGACTTTGTCAACTACATACCATTAACATTAGAAATCTGACAACAACTGCAGCTAATTTATATAAAGCCAAAATTCTCTCCAGCACAAACTCCACTGCTATTGAAAATAAAGAAAAACATCTGATGGCAAGCAAAAAAAATCACTATTTTATTACATGTAAAATGTTAAGTACTTTCATCCCCAAATTATAACAGGACTTCATCAGAACAAATAAGAAGGGACTATGAGATACAAACACCCAATTAAAGGCATAGAAACAATTACATAAAATAGAAAAAAAAAAACAGTGACAGCCACGGTGGTACAGCGGTAGCATTGTTGCCTCACAGCAAGAGGTTCTCCTGTTCGATTCTCGACTGGAGTGCCTTCTGTGTGGAGTCTGCATGTCCTCCCCGCGATCGGGTGGCCTACGAAAGACATGCGTGAATGGGAGTGCCTTCGCTGAAAGTTGGGCATTGGACTGACAACTCGTCACCATAAAAATCTACTGCCAATCATTAGCGGACCGGAGTTCCGCTGTGGCGACCACTAACTGGGAAAAGCCGAAAAGACAAACAAGAAAAAAAAACAATACACCATAAATAAGATATACCTGGTCTCACACCAATTCATAGATCAAATGTACTTTACATTTAAAAAATTGCTCCATAAGAAACCCAAATGCATGCTCAATAAATAAAAAGGCATGGAAAATATATAAAATGTATATGGTAATATATAAAAATATAAGTGCAGAGCTGTATGCACTAATAAACTTGATGCTAATACAACCAAAAGATGATTTACAAATGTCATAAAAATCCCCTAACTAAAGTTTTTTTAAAATGTTGATATATAAAACATACAAGTATCCAGAAAGAATAAAAAATATTAATATGCAAATGTCAAGGAATGAGTAACGATAATACAAGTTTACTTGTTAAATAAACACACCCCATGAACCCAATATAAAGTTCTACAATTTAGTGGAATGAAGATTGAGCACGCTACTTATGGAAATACTATTTTTCAGCACTAGTGCCAATACTGCATTAAGCCCAGTTTGCCACTGCTCTTATAATCAATAACGGTCTCCCATGGGCCATCCCTTGGGTTTCTGATGGCCTTCTTCAAGACTGTAAACATATTTTTTTCAATAGTTATGGCACACCAGCGTCTTTTTTTACACTCTTTCCTTATATCATAGTAATGTTCATAAATCTGTTTAGAAAGTTCCCTTCCTCTCAACTTACCTACACAGAAAAAAAATTCAGTGACCACAAAGCTCTTGATACCACCACCCCCAGCTGAACAGTCTCATCCCTGTGGTAATCTTAAATTTTGACCTACAACAGACACACAATTACACTTAAATATATTCACACTGGTTACAAATTATGACACTTTATATTGTCAAATGAGAATGGGTGTTACTTTAATTAAATTGAAGTGTCTTATTCTCTATCTTATTATTGAAAGTGAGACCCCTTTTACCAAGACATTTAGGATTTCATCTAGCATTTCATTCAAAATTTGGTCAAATTTAAAAACACACCAATTTTTATTCACAGTGTTCTTTGCCAAACCGATATCAGGATGAAATTTTAAAACCAAAGTTCTATCAAACTCTCAAGGGGGCAACAACATTTTGAACCAAATTTCTTTCAAGACTCTTCTCAAGTAATGTAAAAAAATTGGTATGTCTCCCTTTACAAACTTCCTATTTAATGCTGTTGATTAAATCCAAGGAGTAAACCAATGGCTTTGAACATTTTAACATACTTCTTGATAATGAACGTGAAAAATGAATCTGAAGTCGCTCTGGTCAAACACACAAATTGTCCTTTCACTAAACTCTTCTTCTGTGAAAGGGGATGGTAAGTATCAAAGTGGAGAGAAAATTAGAAAGGTTGAGTTTTCTATATAAATTAGAAGTGAAGGCATCCCCAATTTTAGAAATTGTAACACCCAAGTAGTTTATATGATCTTTTTTTAAGCTTCACACACCATCTGCCTGTAGTATTGTAATATATATTAAAAACTAATCCAAAACCTCCACCTTCTCATTCCACAAAATACAGATGTCATCAAGGTATCTTAGAGTTTCTAGCATGAAGCAAATTGAGCTGAAAATACATTTTCTGTTCTCAGCAGTAACAGGTTAGCATATATGAGGGCACCTATAGCTTCTCCCTTGATTTATTTATAAAAGCTCTCCTTCAAAGAAAATAAAATTATTAGTGAGTACCATTTCTAAGAAATCCATGATAGTGACATCTATTAGTTAAAAATCACATAACACCATTACCTCAAAAAATAAATCCAGACCTTCATTGTAGATTGTAGTGAAGAAGACAACATCAACAGTTGCAAAATTTAGGTTGTCACAAAAAATGTTTACTTCCCATGAAATCCCATGAATCCCTTATCAAATATGAAAATGTAGTAATAAGGCTTCAATTTCCTTGTCTATAAATGAAGTGTGTATGTTTTTGAGCATTGGGCCACAACAATAGGCCTTATAGGGGGTATTTAAAATGTCTTTGTAGACCTCCAGGATACCAAATATAGTGAGGATGAAGGGTTTGTCACAATGTACATAATTACATTTGGAGTTAGTTAGCATACTTTGCAATAACAAGCCCACTAAATATAATTTTTATAAGCTAAACCAATCTCATCCTTTGAGATTGAAATATTTAACTCTGACATATAAAATATTGAACATCCTACCACCATAGTCATGGGAATTCATCAGAAGAATACCACCCCTTTGTCTGGCTTCATTATATGCAGTGAACTATCATTAACTATACTGTGCCATAAAGCTCTTTATTCAGGTGTTAAGTTTTAAATATGTATCCCCATTTCCTATTGTTTAAATTGTATATTTCCCTTTCACACTCAAATTCAAATAAGTGAATATGAGAAGCAAACAATTCCTGCCAGGTGAAACACCTTCAAGGACAAAGATAAATGCACAAATAGAGAAACAAGAAGGTGCACCATGTACTGCAAAACGTAAAAAAGATATATTTTCTCCAAATGGTAGAAGCCACGTTTATTATAAAAAACAAACAAACAAATCGGCTGCAGTATAAAAGTTAGCACTTTCGCGTTGTAACAAATGCTTCATCAGACGTGTCTGATGAAGCGTTTGTTACAACGCGAAAGCGCTAACTTTTATACTGCAGCCGATTTGTTTGTTTGTTTGTTTTTTATAATAAACATGGCTTCTACCATTTGGAGAAAATATATCTTTTTTATGTTTTGCAGTACATGGTGCACCTTCTTGTTTCTCTATAAGTGAATATGAGGATGAAGGGGATGAGTAAATGTACTTTTTCTTCTAACACCAGTGTGGGTGACATTACTCATTGTTATAATGCAATACTGTTCAATTCAATTTCTACCAAATAATTTAAAATCAGCCAGCTATTCAGATATATGAAAAGGGAGGGTAGGGACAAAGGTTACCCACTTCTGAAACAATTTAAAATACCATTATAGTTAAGGATGTCAAAACCATTGCATGTGTGAATGATTCTTTTTTTACCACTATAGTTTTTTGCTGTAACCCCCCTGACCCTTCTTTGATGCCCTCCCATGTTGTATCGACCCCTGCCTTTCCCTGGTAGGAACTGATATTAGTTGTTTCTCTGCTCTACACATCTGTTCATGTAGACCTGTTTGTTCAAATAATCTCAGGCACCTGTGCAAAGGGGAGGGGGTCTAAAGTTTTTCCAAATTGGGACGGTCAGTTTCAGCTGCCTGTGGATTAGTTTCCAAAATTGTATATCCAAAATCACAGGTACCACTGTCTTTATAGTATTCTCCTATCCTCACCAGATGGTACTGGATAAGTAGCATTAGATCTATAATCTTTAGAGTCTCTAATCAACTTTTTTTGTCTTATTTTTAATAACACTAGATTAATTTTTAAAAATACAATTATAAAAATCAATATGGTTATCAAACAACATAATTAAGAAAAGTATTATCTAATGTTTGTATTTCTGTCATAATTATGTCATATGCCTACAATTATCATAAGTGCATTCATCAGCTCCATATCATGTCAATCAAACTTGCCAAATAATTTCTTAAGAAATGTGGAACTGGCTTTAATCCCATTAGGGAACTTCCACATTCCTATACTGTTAAGTACACTTTGAGTTTTGACACACAGTTTGAAATGAGCATTGTCTAGTTGAAGACTCCATAAACTATAAAAGTTTTTTTTTTCGAAAAGATCAAAACTGTCCTTAACTGCAACACTGTTGGATAAAATATCAGTTCCAGAAAAGGCGAAATCCTTAGAAAACCATTCAGAAATATTAAAAGAATTAATCTTACTGAAATGGTTCACAGCATTTTCGGCATTGTTATGATCAGTGCAGTCAACAGGATGCAAACCATGCCTGGTGTCTTGAGAGTTTAGTTCAGTCAAAGATTTAGCAGTACCTCTATAATGACTGTTAGCATCATTTAGCTGAATACCTTCTCCTTTGCATCCATTAATTTCTCCATCTGTGCCAGTAGTGTGAGACTTGGGTATCACTGACTTGCTTGGTTCCCAGAACAAATTCACACACTGGGAAGTGGTAATATCTAAAGTTGGTGGTGACTTCACATCTAATTTATATAGGAAGCCCACCATATGGGATGTTCCAAAGTCTCACACTATTGGCACAGATGGAGAAATTAATGTGTGCGAAGGAGAAAGTATACTGCCAGAAGAAATTGTGTGAGGCAATGTTTCACATTAATGCAAGACAATATCTTCTTAAATTGGGATAGTACCAAATATATAACATTTCTACACTTGAATTGCTACATATTAGACAGCTAGAAAGTTATCCTGGGTAAAAAGACATTTGTTTTGGTAGGAGTTAAATTAATGTTGAACCAAATACCATAAACATATTGAATAACATCCTGTTATTAATATAAAAATTCATGTTTATGGTATTTGGTTAGACCATTTTAGTGGAGAGAATTCATATATTTATATATTCACATATTGTAATATGATGTATCACTTTAATTTAATTGATTGATTTAAAGTTGATTTTTATTGGTTAACCCTTTATTTTATAAGCTATTCAAATGTGGGTGAAATTGTTAGCTTATATCTGATGAAGTCAGCTCTAGGACGAAAATGCATTTACAGGTGTAACGTTTATGTTTGAAGTTTGGCAGCTGGATTGAATAAACTTTGTTATTCATTGTGGTTTTGGTTGTCTTTCCTGGGTGCCTTTTATTTGGTTATTTGTGATTATTATTGGCACTTCTTCACTTTTTTTGGATTTGGGTGCATAATAGAATTCCTGCATAGCAAACTATCTACCCCAAACCAAGCTCAACTACGTATTCCCAACTATGACAACACTTAAGCTTTCTCCACCCCACATCCATAGTAATGTCCTGCTGCAACTAAACAAGAATCTTAAATGCATTTGTAACAAAGTACAAGGCACACATGCTTGTATAGCCTTTTATAACCCTAACATACCTGTCACTACTGAAACTTGAATAAAAGCAGGAAATACATTTTAATCCCATGCACAAGGCTCACCTCAAATTATTTACGGTAGGATCCCAATTATTCACATTAGAGGTAATATATAATTACTGATCATGGGATGAGTAAGGCCAATCTATAACTATATGGGATAGGTTATTTCAAGCACAAATAGGGAAACTGGCTAGGCTTGAAATGGCCTGCAAAGGCAGCTAGCCTAGCACTTACCTATGAAGCTACAAGTGATAAAAAATTACCCCACCAGCCTACAATATTTTCAGAAAGGACAGGATAAAAAAGGAGGTGGTCCTGATATAACTTAAAAAATACTCTAGACATAACCCCACACCCTCAAAATATCCCCAGTTTTATTGTAGAACTTTTCAACACAATGCTAAAAATTAATAATTATAAAACATATGTATTGTGGTACTACATATGCCAAAGAGATAATACATGTACAGTTAAAGATATCCTATGATGGTTAACTCAAAGTACATCTTAAAACTATAATATCTGGTGGTCTTAAACTGGCAACTCACTGATACATACAGCCCAGCTACACAGTAAATGTCTATAATTTCACCCAACTGATCAATATAACTACAATAGTCAATAAAACTGCAAATGGTGTATCAAATTTCAACACATTTCTTAATATACTGAATCACAATGCACCACTTTGTAGAAAGAGTTAAATCAAACCCAGCACCATGGCCCCAAGAAACCATCGTAGAAGCCTTACTAAACAAAAGATTTAAGTTGGACAAGCAATCCTACTACCAACTGCTCCAGCATAAATATCAGAGCAATCCAAAGCACTTCTGGCCCTCCAATAATTTTATTTATTTAATTAATTTATTTATTTAACATCTGTTTACTGGGAAACTCTGATGGGGACAAAGGTCATTTTCAGTGGAGACCCAGGGAGAAAAGTTCCACAGTTACAGAAATATTTACATGTAATACAGTTAAAACACAGTAAAATTTTACTTTGGCTACATTTAGAGAAATACAATCTAAATATACATGACATTTGGTGCAGAAGAGTAAGAAACAGATTAACATTGATGCATTAACATACAGTTTCAGTCGTAAGTTGATGTGTTCATAGATAGCATATAGACATCAGTATAGTCTATTGTTTGACAGTGGACATAAGTGACAGTATGGTATGCAGATGGAAAAGGACAGGATGTAGGAATAAACTCGGGTAGGGAAGTGGTTAGTAGGAGGAATTAGAGTAGATAGTGACACAGGGCTAATGAGAGTGAGGACAGGAGTTGTGAATTAAGGTATGTTAGTAGTTTAAAATTAGATAAAATGGGGGTGTAGGAAAGTAGAAGAGAGATAGAATTGGAAAACTGAGCCTAGGAGGAGGATTTACTCTGGAGTAGTGCAACGACAAAGCCATTTATTTTTGAGGAAGTTCCTGAGTAGATTTTTTAAACAGAGTTGTATTATCAGAGGTTATGATTGGTTGGGGTATGCTACAATAATAAACTCCTTTATTCTGGTCAATCCAACACATCTTCACCCACAAAAAAACAAAATAAAAAAATACAGCACAAATACAGCATCACTTCACAATTCAGTTCATACTTTATACAAACTGCTCTCTCCTCACTCAACAACAACTCCCCTACCTACAATTTCAAAAACCTAAAACTAAGGCAGGTCAATTTCCAGCCTGCCTCAACAGCAATTATAAAAACAAATATGTGCATACTAAAATCAACCAATTTAACAGCAGATAATTCACCTGCTAATCTAAAAATAGCAACAGACAGCTCACCTATCCTGTCTCTATCCTTATATAACATTTTGTCTCAGAAAACTGTCCCAGCCCTATGGAGCAGGTCTTACTATGCCTCTACACAAAGTGATAGCATCCACAAAAGTCAATAGCTATAGAGCTATAGCTATCCTAACACCTCTATCAAAAGCATTAAAAAATATTTCTGTTAAAATACCTCATCAGTAATCGCCTCTCCAACACTCACCATGGTTTTATCCCAAACACAGCCACAACTTCCTTTCTCAATGTCATAAACGGTATCTTTACAAATAAGCTTCACACGGCCTCAAAGAGCAACCATAATATAATATGCAGATGATGCCACTCTAATCTGTTGTGCTCCAACCCTGTCAAAAATTAATGACCTCATCCAAGACTCCTTCTCACCCACTGAAACATGGCAAAGAAAGTCTTATCTTTTAAATCACCAAAAAATAACACTATTTATCTCAAAATATTTCTCAGACAAAAAGCAATCTTTCAAATCACTCTCCAAAAATAACACCATAACACAACTAGTACAAGAGTCAAAGCTACTGGAAGTCACAATATATAGACACCTAAAATTTGACCTACACATTCTTCAAGCTGTTAAAAACACACCAGAGACTTGGTTTATTAAAGAAAATAAACACTATCTTACTGACAGCACTAGAAAAAAACATTACACAAACTTACTTACAAGCATCTCTACTTTATGCCATCGCCATCCTGAGTAACCTTCATAGCACCCAAAAAATTAAAATAGACAACTGCTATAACAAACCTGCTAGATTTTCCACCAAGCTACCTACTAAAAGGCACAACTACATCCCATTAAAACAACTATACTGGCTAGAGCTCCCGCAATATCTTACTTGCTCTAAACTATATAAAACAGTAAACTGTTCAGCCCTACAAAACAAAATAAAATGTTATTCCCCAACCAGGGAACTATATTCTCAAAATGAATCACTTTTATTCGCCAACAACTGTAATACTGCTGATGACTCAGATATACTGGCTAGAGCTCCCATAATATAAAATGGCATCATCTGCATATAATACCATACTTTGGAACTCCCTGCCACTGCACTTTGAGTTGAGTTTTAAAAGATTTAATGCCCAAATAACTTTTGGCTATGCTCCTACTCAATTCCAGTCTAAAACCTTAACTGTAAGCACCAACACTTCTAATTTACTACTTATACTTTCACTGCATCGTAATGCTACTATATTTATTAATCTGTCTATATGTTTATCCTTTGTTGAGTGAGTTATTCCCACTAGGCTCATAGCCTCTTTTTTGGAGACCTGAGGTGGTTTTTATACTACTAGGTGATATTTGGCCCAGACATTGGGGAACTTCTACTCTTTTTGATAGCAATGTTCTGCCTTCTAAGCTTCACTCTGTTTCAACATACAAGTCGTTCTTATTGTTTCAAACTTTCTGCTATTCCTCTCTCTCATTTAACCATATTTATCTGCAGTCCTTTCTTTCTATCGCAACTTGATTGTTGGCATCAAGCCAAAGTTTGAAATTTTATTACTCACAAATATTTACTACTGTATTGCAATGTAAGTTATGTTTATCCAGTGAATGCCAGTGTAGGTTCATCACAATATATAATGATTTGAATTATGTTCATGTACTTTATTGAAAGTTTTTGCTTAATCATATATCTCTGTACTTCAATTGCTATCCCATGTAACTCATTTGTGCTAATGTATGACATTGCATATTTCTTGTGTGGTGCTTGTATCCGCAGGCCTCTGCTGAAAACTTTTTTTTTTTTTTTTGACCAGTCAGATTTTCCCAGTCAATAAATGGAAATAAATATCAAAAATGCATCTAGCGAACAGCCTAAAAAGTAAAAAAGCCAAGAAGATTTTAATGACTGATTAAACTAATTGTTATACAAATATTGTCGGTCAGGTTTATATGCAAAAAGCTTGAAAAATAAGCTTTATATCTTTGTAGTCATTTATACTGTATTTGTTGATGTTTCAGGGGAAAATTAGTTTAGCTAGAAATGGCACCTAAAAACAAATGCTCTTTCTAATCAGGAATTGGCCAAAAAGAAAGAATCTTCCTGCTATATTCCATAGGAATGTCTGCACAGAACATTAGCTGGCAGCTTTGCCATCTAAAATGTGGTTAATTCTCAGACGTTTGAAGAATTTTTACTGTGCATTTAAAATTTTAATAATGTTATGTAAACTACCAAAGGATATTATGGAGCTGACTATGTAAAGTGCCTTTACATAAATATGGCCTTTTTATTACAAATTATTCTTTTTTCCTCTGGTTGCTCAGTAGTTTGGAAGAAAATATCCAAAGTAACATCTAGTAAGTAAATTGGCAATGTTATATTTTGCAGGCAATGTCCTTTAGAAATTATATTACAACCGCTTTTTTTCTTCAAGTTTTTTTTTTTTGTCTTTATAGGTGCAATTTCTTTCAAATTCAAGTCAGTTATGGAAATAATATTAGAAATTTCTATTTTCATGGGATAAAATCCTTGTCTCGGATTTTGCAATCCTAAACAATAACACAAAGTATTATTAATACTCCCGAGTTATGCTGACATTTTCTCAATACCAAACTGTAATGGCCATAATGCTTCTCTTAGTTCAATGAGAAAGATCACTATTCAAAGTGGACTTTAAAACAGGTACGTTTCTATCTATTTTTTTCTGGAGGGTTGTGTCTTTTAGGTTTAGTCACTTTTGCTGATGTTAAAACTGAGGAAGGTTTTGCCTTTGTAACATGAAATTTCATCTCCTCTCCAACTTTAATTACAGTGTTGATGTAAAGACACACTATGGATTTGCTAACATTTGTAGATTAGCAGAATAAATAAAATAGTTTCAAATCTAAGGAAATGTAATAGCAGAAAGACATGTTAAAACACAGACCCAAGTGTTTTCATTCAAGGAAATCACTGAAATATCATGTAGTTCATTAAAAATGTAAGAGCAGACTCAAAGCTAGCAAAAGTACAACCTCACAGTTTGGCCACCATCTTGAAATGCCCAACCTTCCATAATCTTTACTTGCTATCATATGGTACTTTCTCTAAACTACGTAGGCCTGTAGTCTCTGGTATTATTACCCAATGCTGCCAATAAAAATACTTTGTCATGGCAACAGTGCTTCAGCAATAAAGGTAAAAGAAACAATTTCTTATTAGCACGAATAAAACAAACTATGATTTTTCATATTCACAACAGCTAATTCAAGACCTCCCAACACTCTACTTAATCCATTCAGTGGTTCTATTTTCCTATGTTTCTACTGGATATTTGTTTTGACCCTTACCTTCTTTTAATCACTCTATTCCCATTTAGTCTTCTATTTTCAGACTTAAAATGGCGTGCCTACATCTGGGTGAATGACAGGTGGGCAAGTTTAAACTCCGCAAATTTATCTCTGATGTGGCAAATGAATGATGCTTTCATGTAGCTCACCGCCACTGTGTTTCTACTGGTGTGGCAGCAGGGATTTATTTCCTTGGAGGTTGTATAGCCACAAAGTGCTGTGGGGGGAACTCCTTGTGGGTGCAAGGGGTTTTGACCTCCTGAAAAAAGTGTTCATTCTGAAATGCACTTGAAACTTCAACTAGTTGCTTGTATCTGGCTGATGCCTTGTGGATTTTTGTAATGAAGAAATATATAGAAAATTATTAAAGTCAGAATATAAATGTTCCTTCACTAAAATATGATTTCCCCTCCTCACTTTCTGATCAGTTTTTAACACATTCTCTTATTCATAACTTACTAGACAGTAAGTACTGTATTGTCCTCTCATTAGCTGTCTAGTAGTAGCATTGCCTATGAAATGAGATGCTAAGGTGACAGTGAACTGAGACTTCTTAAGTCTTTCAACTTCTTACTCATCTACAAAAAGAGCTTGGTCCAGTAGTTCAGTGTGGCAGCATCTAAGATTCATCATAAATCCTACTGAAAACTACAAATGAGCTGAAGATAAAAAAGTTAACAAGTAAAATAGGGGACTCAAAAAAACAGTCAGTCTACTACACTCTCGCACCCATACATCCCTACACATAATAAATGTCAGTTTTGTACAACCTTTAAGGTTAAGGGTAAAAGAAACTTCCTTACCCTAAAAGTTTTATATCCTTCATGTAAACTTGGTTACTTTCATTTACCTAAATCATTTTTGCTGAATCCTAGTTTAATTTAAAAAATAGTTGATTAAATTCATGTATCCTCACCTACTACTTATCTTACCTACCCCCAGGTTATGAAACTCTCAATCACCAAGGCATTTATGACCAAAATTTCTTGCATGTGTTGTCATTACCTCACAATACCACTTTTTCACAGATTTAAGTTATCTGTGTATCACTTAACATTTGATTCACCAGACTTCATAGTCAAATAAGTAGAGCTATCAATTTCCATCTATCACAATCTGCCTCTTAAAGCTTATATACTTTCTTAACTAAGTCTTGTCCACTCTGAAAGTTCACCTTAGCTAAGTTAAGGCATAAGTTCTGGTATAGCTTTCCATCAAATTCTAACCCCTTCACGTCATTTTACATGCCAAGTTTCAACCTCATGACTGTTCCATGTAACTGCATTTTGTCATATCAAAGTCTGGCCCTGTTCCTATATACTCATCTCCAGGTTTATTATTTCTAGAACATGGTTTCCTAACAAGGGCTAAAACTTGCAGCCCCAGCATCATTTGTACATAGACAGACTTTATAGCTTTGTCTTTTCTGTCAGTGTGTTATCCATCAGATTATCACAACAATTATGCCACTTTCTATTTTTTACAAGAATATATTTACAGGGTCTATATTAGATAAATGAAAGTTTATCTTACCAAACGCTGACATTATTGAAAATCCCGGAACTCGAAATTGCAATTGTGGGGGGCTGCACCCCACACCCCCCCCCCCACTAAATATATATATTCCAACTCCGAGATCGCACTACAGTGAGGAAAGGGCAAATATTCCCATCTTCACTGTACTGCGATCTCACAATTCCAATTTCGGGTTCCGGCATTTTCGCTTATGTTAGCATTCAGTAAGATAAACTTTTGTTTATCTAATATAGACCCATATTTACTTGTATGTTTTAATTTCTTTACCCTGGAGAGCCCACAGCTATTAGGCTTAACACTTAGAAATTAATATTCACCTTGGTTTTGCTGCAGTCGTCATATTTTCTCCTATTATTAGCTGTAATGTCATTCTTATAAGTTTATAATAGTTTCATATGTGTTTACTAGGCTAATGACCACAAGGGCCTTTTTAAACCTAGCCATTCATCCCAAATCTCTGACAAGTTCTGATACCTTTGATAAGTGTAAGCATGGGCCTGGGAGATGAACCATTTACAGGTTACCTGTGTCCATTAGAGACAAAGGTGCCAAACCAGGGATGAATTTCCGATTTCCCATCCAACTGTCCAAGTTGCACTTGAATTGGGTTAGGGAGGAACTCTGCTTCACATGGATGGGGAGCCTGTTCCATAGACGGGGTAGTCTCTGGGATACATACCTATCTCTCCAGCAGGTCATATTTATATCACAAACAAGGTTTTAAGTCTTTAGAATGGGTAATTCTGGTGCTGTTTGTTTTGTAGATATGCAGGAGGTCCATTACAATGGGGTCTGACAATGCCCTGTATGCCAGGCATAGATCTCCCCTCAAAAGCCTGTAGGAGACAGAATACAGGGATAAGGCCTAGAGACAGTCTGCATAAGACATTTTATTTATGCCCTGTATTCTTTTAGTGAGGAACCTCTCTGGACATTCCAACTGTTGGATATCCCTGGTTAGGTGCATACCAAAGGGGAATTGTACTCAATGATAGGTCTGATGAATGCCAAATACAGTGGAAAAATGCCATACCTTTGTTCATATGTTGTGCAATATAGAATGATTTCCTCACCACTGTAGACACGTGATGGTTAAAGGCTATATTACAATCTATGTGTGTCCCTAAATCCCTGACTACTGGGTCAACTCTAAGGGGTATGCTGTCAATATGATAGTTACCAGGGATGGATGACTTTCCACGTATTGTATATAGACTTAATAGGTTCTGGCTTTGTTTTTAAGTCTGCAGAATCTGTTTCCTAAATTTAGGAAGAATACATTACTCTAGGTAATGACAGAGTAGGTTTAACATATAAGCAAGATTTGATATTGCATGTAGACTTAACTATATTGGATCTTGTGAACTTTGTCACCATTGTTTCTCTTTGGTTACCTTTGACAAAACTGTTTCTGGTATGGATGCACATACAGATGCTATCCATATAATTGTGTTGAATTGTATGCAGTCTCTTTCCTTTTGTGTGGATCGTGTCTGAAAAGTGTATGAGGACTATTTCCTTACCCAGATATTAAGTGTATGCTTAGATTGCATACACAGTTACTGGCTTCACTATATCCTGAAGAAAGTTATTAAATAAATCCACAATTCTTCCACAAATTGCTCATGATTTATCAGCCTTTCAGCTTCACTGTGTTCTTTGTTCCTTTATATATCGTTTTTCTAGAACTGTTGATTCCAACGAATCATTTAAATGTTTCTGTCATATTAGCATATTTACTTTTTATTTTCGTTTTGGATATTTACTAAATCCCTTTATTATTATTATTATTATTATTACTATTATTATTATTATTACTATTATTATTATTACTATTATTATTATTATTATTATTATTATTACTATTATTATTATTGCTGCTAAACTTTCTGTGTTGCCTTCCTTTGAATGATCTCCTTTTTAAGTCCTTCCAGAGATAAAATACCTATAAATGCATACAGTATTTCAGATGAAGTCTCACTAGCTATCTAGAAAGATTGAGGATAATCAAATATCCTCAACTAGTTGTGCTTCTTTGTTTCCAAGGATTCCTAGTCTTACTTACTACTTTCTCATGCTCTCTGTCTTTAGATCATCTGACATGAACCTTTAGGTCATCTGTCATGACCATCCTTTGTCTTTTTCAACATAAATAGAACAGGTGTAGAGATAGATATATATCACAAAGGATATAATTTCTCTGGAATCATCTTCTGCTGTGCATAAAGGAAAGCATGTCTCTTACTCAGTGTAATCTGGGCAAATGGATAGAAAACCACAAATTCACACCTGGTGTAGCACCATTGTCCCTTTGGATAGGGGTAACATGTAAATGTATGGGCCATTTGTACTTACAGTACAAGTGTTCTGGTTTATTCATACTTATATGGGCTATAAACTTCCTGAGAATGCATGGCTTGGTGTCAAAAGATTCTCACAGATCAATAGTCTAGGAAATACCCATGAACCTATGAAATGACAATCCACAACCCCTTTCACCAATTCAGAATGCTACTGTTGAGTCTCTAATAAACTTCACCGCACAAATGTTTCTGTTATAAATTTTTAGATGAATTAAGTTTCCATCCTTTTTCACCAGTCTTCCCTATCTACTCATCCATCCTCTGCCTTATGTTTCAACTCTGATTTTGTTTCCTGTTAAACTGAAAAATGTTATGTTCCCTAAATGGTTGAATTCCCTCTTCTAACTTCACTGACTATCCTTTTATTAGTTTTTTATTCTGACCATCTTTTCTGCTTTATTCTCCTTTATTCTTGTACAATTCTTGTCATAGGTTCATAGGTGTGTACTAGGCTAATGGTCCTGGAGGCTTTACAAGCCTAGTCCCCAAAAAATTGCCCTGGCACTGTGCCACCCGATGTTAGTTCACAGTGCCTCTATCCAGTAGGGCAACTGGAGTGATCCCTGGGGTGAATTTTCTGTTACCCATCCACTTGTCAAGATTTCTCTTGAAGAGGGCCAGCAAGGTGCTCTGCTTGACATGAATGGGAAGCTTATTCCAGAGTATGGGCAGTCTTTGGTTGATGAACCTGTCCCTCCAGCATGTTCTGTTGATTATGGTAATGAGGGTGTGATCTCTGTGGTGTGGGGGGATTGGGATTTCTTTAGGTGTAGCATTTCAAGTAGAGCTGGGTCAGACATGACTTTGTAAATCAAGCAGAGATCACCTCTAAGTAGATGATAAAAGACTGAGGACAGCTGAAGTTTATTGAGTCTGTCCATGTAGGACATGTTTTTAAGACCTAGGATCCTTTTTGTGAGGTATGTTTGTAGCCTCTCCAGCTGTTGTAGATGTCTGGTCAGGTACATGTCAAATGGGGCATTATATTCAATGATTGGTCTAATTAGGGATGAGTAGAAAGAGATGATAACCTCTTTCTTCCTGGATGCAAAACCTTTGGTTATAAGATGTGCCACATAGAAGGACTTTCTGACCACAGTGGTGGTCGAGGGTGAGGTGGCTGTTGACCTGGGTGCCCAGATCTCTTATCCCCTTCAGTGTTTAGTGGGCTCCCATCGATGTGGTATTTCTTGGGAACAGAGTTTTTTCCAAAGGGAATGATAATGCATTTTTTGGCGTTAAGCTTATAGCCATGGTTCCACCACCAGTCATTCGTCTCAGAGAGACCCTTTTGTAGCATGTCTGTATCACTTGGGGAGTTGATAATGACTCCTAGCTTGCAGTGGTCAGCAAACTTGGTCAGCCAGCATCCCCCTGTGTTGGCCTGGACTTCTGAGAAGTAGATGTGATACAGGAGAGGGCCCAGGACTGAGACTTGTGGGACTCCACTCGTGACTGGTCAGCAGTCTGACTTGGAATCTACAACTTTCACTCTGTGGGTCCTATCTGTGAGCCAATTTGCAACCCACCTAGTGATATAAGGATTAATGCCTAGTTTGATCAGTTTATCAATGATACCCAAGTGGGGAATGGTATCAAAGGGTTTCATTGGATACATTTTTAAGCATTCTGAGGACTACAAAAAAATCAGATTAGTCAATATGTTTGGCTTAAGTATATGGAAAAGAACCACATTATTTAGTAATTATTTATTTTTAGATGGATTCCCTTTTCCAGTTATGATTTCCTTTCTCTCTTTGAGGCTACATGATTTAAGACTGCTACCTCTTAAGAGGATTCTAGTACAATGTTAGTTGCTAATATTTTCAATGTAGAGTTTCTTACACTAATTTAGAGTTTATTTTTGGATATAAACCATCTAGCCATGCTTATCTTCTACTTACCCATTCATTCTACCCATCTTACCAGCTACAGTTACCCTACATTATCCCGCGTAGGTCTCTACCATCCAGAGAATTTCGTTTTTGACATGGGTTTGAACTAGTGAAAGAGAAAGATAAGGGGCCGACAGTCATTAACATGTAGGACTGAGTTTTTTCCTTATGCTGTATTCCCTCTGCCTCTGATGGCTGGCGGAAACAGTACAATGCTTGCTATGCCAGGGCCAAGGTGTGCATGCTTCCAAAACACTTATATTCCCAGTGAATGCCATGTACCTTTTCATAAATCTATTGGTTTTGCTGTTTCCTGTTTGTGTTGCTAACATACAGTGAAGGCAGCGCTAGTGAGAATGTTGTTGAGTAAGGAGTGCACACTCCTATGCAATTAAGTCTCTACACAAGAAACCCCCCCCCCCCCAAAGTTTCATTAACTTGGAGTTGCTAATACTGAGTAAGGGAGTGTAGTTAAAGACAAATTTAATTAAAAACAAATGAATTGGAATCTAGTGTCTTTCCCAAGATATCACCCTGTGTACAACTTCTAGACTACATTAATCATCATGGGAGAGTCATGAAAAAATCTGCTACATATTTATGCTCTCTGATAAGTACATCAGATCTATTCTTTACAACAAATATGGAAAACTGATAGATGTTCTGGAGCAAAACACTGAGCAACGGAGTGCTTCCAATAAAAAAACTGAGTAATGGCCTGTTTCCAATAAACGATGGACCAGTAGTGTTATAAGATGTATTTATTTACTGCTATACATTTATTGACTGGGGTAGTAGACCCCATCCCATCTCATCATGGGAGAGTCATGAGAAAAACTGCTACATATTTATGCTCTCTGATAAGTACATCAGATCTATTCTTTACAACAAATATGGAAAACTGATAGATGTTCTGGAGCAAAACACTGAGCAATGGAGTGCTTCCAATAAAAAAACTGAGTAATGGCCTGTTTCCAATAAACGATGGACCAGTAGTGTTATAAGATGTATTTATTTACTGCTATACATTTATTGACTGGGGTAGTAGACGCACTTTATATACCTGTCTAGCTATTTTATTATTTATTGATTTATGTTTGCTGACCAGGTTAGTAGGCTGATCAACAAAGGACTCAATACAGCCACAGCTCAGGAAAAACAATAAAATAAAAAAAATAAGGCAAGTAGTTACTAAGTGGGCATGACAAGATATTTGTCTAGAAGTAAATGTACAGTAGAGTAACAGTTCAATGAAGAAACATTACCTTACAGTTACTTTTTTGATTTCTATATACACGTGTACAATAATGTTACATGCAAGTATCCCTGTTAAGTAAAAGGGGAAAGTTGTTGATTGCTTGAGGAATATCTTTCACTTAGCATTAATGATACTGGAGTTTGGGTTCATATAAGACAGCCAGTAAGGATGTAAGATAGTGGGGTGTTAGACAGGATGCAGACTCCTTGCTGTCTAACAAAGCAGGGATGTACAGGCAAAACTCGTTGGGAACTCCAGACTTGAGTAACTACAGCTACATTTGGGTTTTCTTATTTTCCTTCATTAAAACTGTATACTTAGCATACTCCACTCCCTCAAAGATTGTTGGATAATTCAGTTGTGAAGGAAAACAGTGCCAATAACAGGCACATTTATGAGACAGAAAACTTTGCCCATCTGAGACTCACTGGCTTACTTGTCCTTAAGATTAAACTCTTTAATTGTTGATATGGGCCAGATATAGAAGAACATGCCAGAGTAAAGCAACCACAAAGACAAAGAAATGGGTAATAATGCTTTCCGTTCATATTCATAACTATCAGTTAAGTTTTGTGGACTTTTTAGTGACTGTTACATTACAGCAGATAAATGTCCTTCAAATTAGCATAACAAAATAGGGAGAAAGACAAAAATAGGCAAGACTGGATTAGTAGAGTTCACCTTCGCTGCGAGATCAGCTAAAAAAGCTACTTGCTGATTACAGGTTAAAATGGAATGCAAAGGAGAGGTACTGGTAACAAGGCATCTTATATCTTTCACTCAAGCAAAAAGACTTGCCAACAAGAGTTATAAAAGCCTTGAAAGATATAGATAATTTGTGGACAATGTATTTGGAGACAAGTCCTTAGGAAGATCCCATTTCTAATGGCAAAGATCACACGTTTATAAGGATTTTTTTAATTATTTGAAAAAGACTTCATGGTTGACAAAAATACATTAGCAGTAGTGACAGAGTGGCATGCACTGGGGTGTGCCTACTAGGGTAATCATCCATTGTAATTAGCATCTGGGCAGCGCAGTGGTGCACTGGTTAATGCTGTCACCTCACATCATTCTCGGTTGGGGTGCCTTCTGTGTGGAGTACCAGAACCCATACCCATAACCAGGCCTCTACTTGGCTATGTGTTGCTCATTGTATAAAGTGTACAGTTTGCTCAAATTTAAGCTGAAATACAATAAATTTCAAAATTTGCTGCAAAAGAATCAATGTAATTTTGTAAGGGAGGGTTACTTCCTCATTCCCTGATGTGGGGACTGGGCCCCATGCGTTCCTGCAAACTAAATATACTAACTCAAAGATTACTGCATGTACAAGAAATTCAGATTTAGTATACAATATGGCTTCATAAATGCAAAAAAAAAAAAATCACAATTAGAGTCCTAAACTTAACAAAACCCTATTTTAATTTCCCCAGAAAAGTTAATACACAATAGCATTTTCCTTTTGGGGACCTTACTATAACAGAAGGTGATTCTAGGCCCTTATTTATGCATACAGAAATGTCTTATTCCATAAATATAACAGACACTGTTTAGGGTGAGATTCGGTCACCATCTGACTGTAATGTAGCCCAGGTATGAATGGTGACTTACTCTCCAGTGTGACAGGTGTGAGAAAGTTAGAAAGAAAAACACTGGTGCCGCTCATTGCAGATAGAATGGTACATCTCCCTACATCTCCCTGTATTACAGCAAAAAGCAATTCAATAAATGTCAAACAGTTGGCTTACAATTCGCCAGCTTTAAAGCTCCACCGCAGGGTTTCACATTAACTCATAAACAAGAATGTGGTATGGAATGTCACACCTCTAGCAGCCTACATTCCAGAGCCTTTTCTGAAAAATAAACGTAAAAATCATACGATAAACAAATGTAAATATTTTCGGAATAATAAAAGCTATCAAAACTGTTCAAATAGCAATGCTGTCAGTAACAAGTATTCTTTACAGTGATAATATTCAGTGCATTTATAGTCTTTCATAAATACTGTATTACATTATAATGAACACAAACCCTACATTACATTTTTTGTAAACTTTCACAAATTTTAAATCTTGAAAACTCTGCAACCTAGACATTTATTGTTAGAACATTTTTGTTAACCAGACACAAGCTTTCACATGACAAATTTCTCTGTAAGTGAATGTTTATTGAAATATGAAAACATATGCTTAATTTTATCATTTCAAAACTAATACTGGATATCTCAAGATGTCCAACTTACAGTGCAAATATCAAAGACAATTTTTTTATTTAATGTCATGCAACAGTTTGTAAGTCACTCGTTTGTTGAAGTATTAAGTACGTATGTAAATATTGCTTATTTTCATAATGACTAGCAAACAACTAGCAATATTTCCAGTATAGCATGATATAAACCAGCATTGACAGTGAATTGTTCTATCTCCCACATTGGCGTTTCACATCATATACAAAATGTAGGTCTTTCAGTTATGAAAACATGAAGATAAATTTGAAAATATGAATAATAAGCTGCAAACAAAGATTAATTTATCTACCAGTGGACATCCCTGACTAGCAATCTTAGTGTCATTTTGTTAATTCCTTGCCCTTTATAATACTGCCTATTATTAGATAAGTCATTAAAGAAGCCAGGCCCAAAAACATTTTGGATACCATAAGGCGGAATGGGTGTGAACTGGAAGTGTACAAAAAAGGTGTTTTAGGTTTGAGCAAGTTAATTAGACAGTAATAGTACTATTAACTTCCATTAAATGTAGTTATCATTTCCAATTTTTTTTCCAACAATCATGTAACCATGGATTTAAGTACAGGGGTACAATCTGCCTCATAGGATGCAGAAGGGGGTCTTGCTCACTACTAAGAACTCTAGGTTTGTGTTTTAGAGGTGAATAAACTGCTGTTTTTCTTGTGACCGACTAGCTGTTTCATCAGGAAGTTCAGAACTGGAACTCCGTAGGAGAACCAAATAGTTCACGATTTTCTTCCAAATGCAGTGAGCAGTTTAATAAAGATGGCACTTTGGAGGTGCATACAACTCAATGGGACGCTGTACAGCAGGGTGATGTGTGCCCCACATAAGTACATGGCATCTGTGATAGTTGGAGGGTAAAACAGACTGTGCACTCTGTATATGAATGCAACACTCAGGGGATGCTGAAGGATTTAAACAGGATGCACAGCAGGTAGCATGTCTACCATGTACAGTAATCAACTGTCAGAAATGGACTTGGGGTGTTCTAGTTGTATTTATCATGAGAGCACAC